>NC_092337.1:125840000-125945000 GCF_046630445.1 Rutidosis leptorrhynchoides
TACGTAAAAATAAATAAATATATATATATATATATATATATATATATATATATATATATATATATATATATATATATATATATATATATAATTTTAATTTTAATTTTAATTTTAATAATAAGGGTATGTTAGCGAATGTTGTAAGGGTGTAAGTCAAAATTCTGTCCGTGTAACGCTACGCTATTATTAATCATTGTAAGTTATGTTCAACATTTTTAAATTAATGTCTCGTAGCTAAATTATTATTATGCTTATTTAAGCCGAAGTAATCATGATGTTGGGCTAAAATATTAAGATTGGGTAATTGGGCTTTGTACCATAATTGGGGTTTGGACAAAAGAACGACACTTGTGGAAATTAGACTATGGGCTATTAATGGGCTTTATATTTGTTTAATTAAATGATAGTTTGTTAATTTAATATAAAGATTTACAATTGGACGTACCTATAAATAACCATATACACTCGATCGGATACGATGGGCGGGATATTTATAAGTACTAATAATCGTTCATTTAACCTGACACGGGAATGGATTAATAGTTAATGGACTAATTAAAATAGGGGTGAATTATATACAAGGAAAATTGGTGTAATTATAGTTTAAGTCCCCAATTAGTTGGAATATTTGACTTCGGATATAAGGATAATTTGACGAGGACACTCGCACTTTATATTTATGACTGATGGACTGTTATGGACAAAAACCAGACGGACATATTGAATAATCCAGGACAAAGGATAATTAACCCATGATAATAAACTAAAATCAACACGTCAAACATCATGATTACGGAAGTTTAAATAAGCATAATTCATTTATTTCATATTTAATTGCACTTTTAATTATCGCATTTTAATTTATTTTCATTTTATTTATCGTACTTTTTAATTATCGCAATTTTATTTATCATCATTTTATTTATCGCACTTTTATTTATCGCAATTTCATTATCGTTATTTACTTTACGCTTTAATTTAAGTTATATTTATTTTTAATATTTTACATTAGATTTTAACTGCGACTAAAGTTTTAAAATCGACAAACCGGTCATTAAACGGTAAAAATACCCTTTTATAATAATAATACTACTTATATATATATTTATATACAAATATAGTTTTTAAAAATATAGCGTCAAACTTGGCTAGCTCCCTGTGGAACGAACCGGACTTACTAAAAACTACACTACTGTACGATTAGGTACACTGCCTATAAGTGTTGTAGCAAGGTTTAGGTATATCCACTCTATAAATAAATAAATAACTTGTGTAAAATTGTATCGTATTTAATAGTATTTTGTAGTAAAAATACTACTATTTTGTACCCCTTCGCTTTAACATCAATCGTGTTCAAAGTTGATTTTGAAAAGGCTTTCGATAGTCTTAATTGGTGCTATCTTTTAGAGGTAATGAAATGTATGGGGTTCGGATGTAAATGGAGGAGTTGGATTTCGGCATGTCTCAAATCGGCATCAATCTCTATTTTGGTAAACGGTTCTCCCACAAATGAATTCACACTTAGTAGAGGTGTCTAATAAGGGGATCCATTATCACCTTTTCTCTTTATTCTCGCGGCCGAAGGATTGAATATTCTTACAAAAGCGGCATTAGAAAAAGGACTCCTCAAGGGGATTAAAGTCGGGAAAGATAAAGTAGTAGTTTCGCACCTACAATACGCGGATGACGCGATCTTCTTCGGTGAGTGGAGCCGTACCAATGCCTTAAACTTAAGAAATTTACTTAAATGTTTCGAACTTGCTTCGGGCCTAAGAGTAAATTTCCAAAAAAGTTTTATATTTGGTGTTGGGGTGGATCAGTGTGAGGTTAACTTTTTAGCAAGCTACTTGGGGTGTCAAGTTGGCAAATTCCCCTTTACGTACCTAGGGCTACCAATTGGGTCGAAAATGAACTAACTTAATGATTGGCGACCGGTTATTGACAAATTCAATAGCCGGCTCTCGGGGTGGAAAATGCGAACGTTGTCTTTTGGAGGAAGATTAGTTCTTATCAAGTCGGTTGTATCTAGTCTACCGTTGTACTACTTCTCGCTCTTTCGTGCTCCGCCATGTGTGATCAAACTACTTGAGTGTGTGAGGAGAAAATTCTTTTGGGGTGGGTCGGGCTCGGGTTCTAGTATTTCGTGGGTTAGATGGGAAAACGTCTTATGTAATTATGGGAACGGGGGTTAAATATCGGGTCGTTAAAAAGTAAAAATATTGCTTTATTGGGGAAGTGGTGGTGGAGGTTTAAAACCGAAACGAATTCACTTTGGGTAAATGTTATACGAAGTATTTACGGGTTTTGTGGTGGCCTTTCGTCAGAGAATGTTTATAATCACTCTTCGGCGATTGGTACATGGCGAGATATTATTGTAACATGTGCTCTTGTGGATGATTTGGAATTTCCTTTTAGAAGCTCTTTTGTCAAAACCATTGGTGATGGCGGAATGACTTCTTTCTGGCAAGAACATTGGATTGGGAACGACAAACTTTGTATTCTTTTTCCTCGCTTGTTCATGCTTGAAAATGTCAAAAATTGCAATATCATTGATAGATTAATAGCAGCTGCAAATGGGAGCATTATTTTCGAGTGGAAATGGAGTCGTGATCCTACAGGGCATACAATAGACGAACTAACGGTGCTGGTCAGGCTTCTCTCTTTATACAGGTTCGACATCAACAACAGTGATTCATGGAGATGGATTATGGCGTCAAGTGGTTCGTTCACAGTCAAGAAACTGAAACAACCCAACCCGTATTAAAACCGGCCCATAAAAATTTTTCCTTTTAATACGCGTTAAATAATACTTTAGGTCCCAATTGTGTTTCCATAAACATCTTTAATACAATAGAAGGTTTAATAAACCTTAAAACATTTAATACATTGATTAATTGTCCAAACGGACATACACGACCCGACTAGTTTAGTTTTCAACCAAAACCGAGCATGGTGATTTGGGACTACGCTACCCAAATCCTAATCGAATACAAAAGCAAGATCTTCTTAGCAACCTAGCCAAGATCTCTAATCCCCAACCTCACCCGAGCCGCCAAGCATGCGAACCTATAAAAATATCAACAACAAGAGGGTAAGCTAACACTTAGTGAGTGGAAATATACTACATACATATATATGCATAAAATGGACACGCCACAAAATATCAAATACCGCATACCGGAGCATCCAAGCATAAAGGCAAGCTAATACTAAGCATACCGTACGATCACTAAGCAACGAGCTAAAGATACATCATCAAAATATAAGTTCACCAACGACAATATGAACAACGCCAATAAGCTACACCCGAAGGTTTAGCTACACCACAACAATACATTAATATATATATATATATATATATATATATATATATATACAACAATACGACAAACATCGATGTTCACAACATCCATAGTACTCAAGATCTCATGGCTAGCCCAACGAATGGTATCGTCAACATCGAACTTAAATCCCACTCGCCTATATTAATGTGGTATCGTCAACACCGAACTTTAAACCCACATATGAGGTATCGTCAACAACGAACTTTAAACCTCATCAACGTCACTACAATAATCGTATGGCATCGTCAACATCGAACTTTAATTCCATACGTATGAGGTATCGTCAACAACGAACTTTAAACCCTCATCAACATCACAAATATACTCTAGGGTATGGTATCGTCAACATCGAACTTCAACCCATACCCCACAAATAAATAACTCATATACATACGTATATAATTATTCCACTCACAAGCCCATGTGATAATGTACACACGAAGTGTGCACCTCGCCAAAGGTGGTCAACCAAAACGCACATCCGTGCCAATTGGACATGTACATAAGTCCATCAATTCCACCTATATGTGAAGTGAGCTCTATAACCGAGAACCACTTCACCCGACCCGCACCCATCCTACACATACATATGCATATAGGATATTAACACTCACCTTGTAGCCTTGAAGAAAATGCTTCCAAGTAATCCGCAACTCGTCAATGGAAAGTACCTAATCCATTATCACAAATTCAACAACACATTTAGATTGTATCTACAAACCAACCCAATTCGACACTTAGTGCAATTTCGACCCAAATGCACTTCCAAGTACAAACCGCGCCCAAACTAACCAATAATCACTAACACAAGTGATAATGGTCCTAATATGCCAATTAAACCCGAACACAAGTGTTAAACACTTATCGTTCTCAAAATCGCCCATAAACCCTAATTTTGACCCATAAAGTCAAAATCTCACCATTTACAAGTTTTGACACCAAAACATGTTTAACTCGGTTTTATACTTCAACTTAATCCATTTTAAGTTTACAAACCTTATTAATTCACAATCGGGTCATAATCATCACCAAAACCCTAATTTTGACTCTAGTCAAAATTAGTCGACCAAAAGAACCCTAAAAGTCTCCAAAACATTAATAATCACTAACACTAGTGATTATACACCATTCTCAAGTCTTAAACATGGTTAAATCATTAACCAACCCAAAACCCGCCTTTAACACTTACAAACCCGAATCTTGGTGTTAATCTCCAATTAACAACTAAATGGGTTCCATCTACGAATCATACAATCAAAAGCCCCAAATTTGAATGATGAACACGAAAATGAAATTCGGAGTTAGAGCTTACCACTAGTATCACCGTGTAGCCAAGAACGAGGATAACAAACTTGTCAACTACGCCAAAGATCAAAACCCGCTTCTTCCTTTCCAAAATCCCACTTGAATCACTTGGGGTATTTGAGTTTCTTGGGAGAAAATGAAAGAAAAAGGAAAAGAAAATAAGAAATGAAATGAATGGATGAGGTTAAATCCTCAAATCTGGCTCAAATGCGAAAAGACCAAATTGCCCTTGAACTTCATTTAAAATTACAAGAATCTGGTGCCAGTTCGTGTAGTATGCCGCGCCGCGGCCTTAAATGTCGCGCCGCGACATTTGACTAAGTCTGGGATCATTTTATAACTAACTTCTGATCTAAATTTCAATAGAATGCCGCGCCGCGGCCTCGTTTGTCACGCCGCGACCCAAAGCTCGACCTGATCCATTCTCCCGCGTACAAGACTTTAACACCCGAACACGTCTCAAATGCTTCAAACTCTAGTCGTACCTACACAATACACCTATATATCATGTACGGAGAAAAACGGGGTGTTACAACTCTCCCCCACTTAAATTTGATCCCGTCCTCGTGATCCTAGTCACGAACCCAAACGGACCCACACTTAATGGTCGTCGAACATGCATTTCAAACCGACTTCTACCACAATTTCACTAACTCGATGGTTAATCCAATGACAAATTACACATTTGCTCGCATCCCGATACGTACAATACACGCGACCACGAAGTCTACAACGATCCCTTAGACAATTCTTCTCAAAGAGTTACCCTTAACAAATAAATCGTCACCCGCGATTTATCAAATTCTACAATTTTCGAGCACTAAGACCATGCTCATTCCCTAACAACGGGAAAAACTTAACCAATCTCGAACCGAGATATCAATCCCTTAGCGTACCTTTACCGAGTACAATGCTAAAAGCAACCAAGTCTCAACCTAAGGTCAACAACCCGAAAGGATGAAGACCGAACCAAACGAATCCTTACGGATAACACCAATCATTAGACATCCCTGGTAGTGCGCAATACGACCAAAACGCAACTACCGTAACATCCTAAAGCAAACGGCTAAAACCGATAGCGCCCAAAACGACTATGGCAACGCAAATCCCAAGGTGCACGAAATCGACTGACGTCACACCCGTAACAACATGTGAGCGAAACGCGGCTATCGCATCACTTATCATACAACATGGTCCTCACGACCCCACCATCAATGTGTAAAACAACCGATAGATCACACCACACGGTCCTTACGACCCCACCATCGGTGTATAAAACAACTGATAGATCACTCAACACCGGATGAAGTCAGCGGACCTCATCAACGGTCATGCTTCACCGATATATCACTACTCCCATGATGAAGTCAGCGGACCCCGAAGGTCATGCTTCACCAATCAACGCCCTTTTTGGCCTCGAACAACGAGTAGTGTAACATCGCGCTCTGCTACACTATAGTGAACCCTAACGGATACCACTAACCATCCACACAATCGAGCAAGAACCACCTATATCGAACATAGGCACAAACAACAATTCTCCAAAAGAGAACCCGACACGCACATCCCTTAACCGAGGGATTTCACCTTGCTCGCCAAATACGTCCATTATCTCTCAACGAGACTTACCACATTACCACCTCGGTGAAAATTTCCAAATCCAAAATCATAAGTACACTTTAACCAAAATTGTACTCTACCACAAATTGACCAAAACTAGGTCCCAACACAAGTTTCGGATCTACCATAAGCATTATCCGAATTTTCACCTAAGGCCTGCTCGTGCGAGAGTGTAACTCCCCCACTTGGAACTACGTTCCATATCCACAACTCGTACTACCATACAGTGCTACTAAAGGTAGACTTTACCAACAATTGGGTTCACACGGCCCATTACCATATCTTGCTCCAACCTTGAGCATACGAAGGATTTCAAACCATCCTCAAACACTTCGAATGAAAAGTGCACCACGATTTCACAAACCATAACTTCGCAATCATCCAATTGCTTTAGTTTGTCAAATTCCACCTAGTCACTCATATACCTAAGGATTTCGCTTCGGTACCCTAAGTACAATGTAACCGCAACACAATCGGAGTCAAACACCACACTGGTAGGTATAAAAGAGGCACCTAATGTCGCGTCACGTAGACTCCATTACCAACATACATCGAGATTTTAAACACTCGGTCTCTCGGGTTTCATCCCACCCGTTGAACCTCATGGTTCATCAACTTCAACATAAAAGCGAACACGCGCTTAACAACCGAACACCAAAAACCCTTTTCCATGGCTTGGTAGAAACATTTCCCAAATACTAAGGAATGCTTGGTTGTACCAAGTCTTACGCCCTTCGCCAGACAATCAAACGTCACCATAGGGTACTTCCATTAGGAACGTCATCCATAACAACAATATCATGCACAACACAATGCATTTAACCAACTCAAACTCAACGGCACATAATAAATAATCAAAGGACATATTTATTAAAACGAAACGTACCTTAACGTCTCCTTGCCGCACCCGTCCCCGCTAACTTGGGACATTCCGACTTACGATGTCCTTCTTTTTGGCAAATGAAGCACACCATGCCATCACCCTTTGGTACCGAACATTCCCAAGACTTGTGACCCCTCACGCCACAATTGTAACACCTAGACGCACTAGAATCCGATATACCCGTCCGTGTACCATCCGTGCTCAAGCTCGGACCCTTAGTCCTCTTACTTGGAGCACCATAAGAAACAACCCTTCTCTCACTTGAAGGTTCACCAACCTTCGATCGCGAATACGACTCGAAACCTGTAGCCGCGGCGAATAACTCCGCAAACGATTTCGCCTGAACTCTGCTAATCTTACTCTTCAAGTCATCATTCAAGGTTCGATAAAAATCTTGCATCAACAAATGATCATTCCCCAAATACTCCGGGCAAAAATGAGCCTTTGCCATAAAGGTCGTCTTGAGAGTATTCAAGTCCATAGAACCTTGTTGCAAATTTCGCAACTCATTATGCAATTCCCACAAATTGGCTGAAGTCCGGAACTCCTCGAAGAATTCCTTCTTAAACTCGTCCCACGATAAAGCCATAAACGTTTCGCCACCAGCAAGATCAATCTTATCATCCAACCAATCCTTCGCCCTACCCCGCAACAAACTAGTAGCGAGTCTCGTCCTCTTCTCGGGAGGGCATTCAATAGTACGAAAACACCCTTCGACATCCGAGATCCAAGTTGTGCTTACCAAAGGATCCAGTTTCCCGTCATACATCAGGGGTTTAGTCCTCATGAAGCTCTTAAGACAACGCTCCATTTCACCATTACTTTGAAGTTCGGAGTACTTCTTATCCATTTCTTCTCGAACAGCACTCATTTGCTCCGCAACGGCGGCCGCAACTCTAGCGTTAAACTCCAAATCGTCCGTCTCGATCCCGTTTCCCGTCGCCATTCTAAGGAATGCAAAAGCGATTAGATCACGAACGTATAAAGCACACACACAATACCGCCCCCATCTTGCTAAACACTCGTCGTACATCACTTATTAGACACGATTTGTACTCGTAATAAGGTTTGCAAGTCCTTATTACGCACACACGTCGTCTCAACTCATTAGTACAACGACCGCCTCGCTCGATGATATAACCAACACAACGACGATTCCACGCGATATAAACACACGCAAGGGAATAGCATCACAACACAAGCTAAAAATCCTAGTTAGTCCACCTACAAACAAGGCACTAACTATAACCCGTTCCGACCCGTTCACCTACAAGTCCCGCAACAATTAGCACACACAAAATTCTAAGTCTAGGCACCTATCTCAAGTCGCCTAAATCCCTTAGACCATGCTCTGATACCACTTGAAACAACCCAACCCGTATTAAAACCGGCCCATAAAATTTTTTCCTTTTAATACGCGTTAAATAATACTTTAGGTCCCAATTGTGTTTCCATAAACATCTTTAATACAATAGAAGGTTTAATAAACCTTAAAACATTTAATACATTGATTAATTGTCCAAACGGACATACACGACCCGACTAGTTTAGTTTTCAACCAAAACCGAGCATGGTGATTTGGGACTACGCTACCCAAATCCTAATCGAATACAAAAGCAAGATCTTCTTAGCAAGCTAGCCAAGATCTCTAATCCCCAACCTCACCCGAGCCGCCAAGCATGCGAACCTATAAAAATATCAACAACGAGAGGGTAAGCTAACGCTTAGTGAGTGGAAATATACTACATACATATATATGCATAAAATGGACACGCCACAAAATATCAAATACCGCATACCGGAGCATCCAAGCATAAAGGCAAGCTAATACTAAGCATACCGTACGATCACTAAGCAACGAGCTAAAGATAGATCAACAAAATATAAGTTCACCAACGACGATATGAACAACGCCAATAAGCTACACCCGAAGGTTTAGCTACACCACAACAATACATTAATATATATATATATATATATATATATATATATATATATATATATATATATATATATATATATATATATATATATATATATACAATAATACGACAAACATCGATGTTCACAACATCCATAGTACTCAAGATCTCATGGCTAGCCCAACGAATGGTATCGTCAACATCGAACTTAAATCCCATTCGCCTATATTAATGTGGTATCGTCAACACCGAACTTTAAACCCACATATGAGGTATCGTCAACAACGAACTTTAAACCCTCATCAACGTCACTACAATAATCGTATGGCATCGTCAACATCGAACTTTAATTCCATATGTATGAGGTATCGTTAACAACGAACTTTAAACCCTCATCAACATCACAAATATACTCTAGGGTATGGTATCGTCAACATCGAACTTCAACCCATACCCCACAAATAAATAACTCATATACATACGTATATAATTATTCCACTCACAAGCCCATGTGATAATGTACACACGAAGTGTGCACCTCGCCAAAGGTGGTCAACCAAAACGCACATCCGTGCCAATTGGACATGTACACAAGTCCATCAATTCCACCTATATGTGAAGTGAGCTCTATAACCGAGAACCACTTCACCCGACCTGCACCCATCCTACACATACATATGCATATAGGATATTAACACTCAGCTTGTAGCCTTGAAGAAAATGCTTCCAAGTAATCCGCAATTCGTCAATGGAAAGTACCTAATCCATTATCACAAATTCAACAACACACGTAGATTGTATCTACAAACCAACCCAATTCGACACTTAGTGCAATTTCGACCCAAATGCACTTCCAAGTACAAACCGCGCCCAAACTAACCAATAATCACTAACACAAGTGATAATGGTCCTAATATGCCAATTAAACCCGAACACAAGTGTTAAACACTTATCGTTCTCAAAATCGCCCATAAACCCTAATTTTGACCCATAAAGTTAAAATCTCACAATTTACAAGTTTTGACACCAAAACATGTTTAACTCGGTTTTATACTTCAACTTAATCCATTTTAAGTTTACAAACCTTATTAATTCACAATCGGGTCATAATCATCACCAAAACCCTAATTTTGACTCTAGTCAAAATTAGTCAACCAAAAGAACCCTAAAAGTCTCCAAAACATTAATAATCACTAACACTAGTGATTATACACCATTCTCAAGTCTTAAACGTGGTTAAATCATTAACCAACCCAAAATCCGCCTTTAACACTTACAAACCCGAATCTTGGTGTTAATCTCCAATTAACAACTAAATGGGTTCCATCTACGAATCATACAATCAAAAGCCCCAAATTTGAATGATGAAAACGAAAATGAAATTCGGAGTTAGAGCTTACCACTAGTATCACCGTGTAGCCAAGAACGAGGAGAACAAACTTGTCAACTACGCCAAAGATCAAAACTCGCTTCTTCCTTTCCAAAATCCCACTTGAATCACTTGGGGTATTTGAGTTTCTTGGGAGAAAATGAAAGAAAAAGGAAAAGAAAATAAGAAATGAAATGAATGGATGAGGTTAAATCCTCAAATCTGGCTCAAATGCAAAAAGACCAAATTGCCCTTGAACTTCATTTAAAATTACAAGAATCTGGTGCCAGTTCATGCAGTATGCCGCGCCGCGACCTTAAATGTAGCGCCGCGACATTTGACTAAGTCTGGGATCATTTTATAACTAACTTCTGATCTAAATTTCAATAGAATGCCGCGCCGCGGCCTCGTTTGTCGCGCCGTGACCCAAAGCTCTACCTGATCCATTCTCCCGCGTACAAGACTTTAACACCCGAACACGTCTCAAATCCTTAAAACTCTAGTCGTACCTACACAATACACCTATATATCATGTACGGAGAAAAACGGGGTGTTACAGAAACTCTCCAATTTAATCGATGATCAACTTCTTGGGCATATAACTACACTTCATGAAACAGCATTAAACAACCTTGTGCCCAAAAAGATCGAGATATTCGTCTGGCGATTATTAAAGAAGCGGATTCCCGTAAGATTCAAACTCGACAAAAGAGGTATAGATTTGCATAGTGTTCGTTGTCCTCTTTGCGACGATAACGTTGAATCGGTAGAGCATACCTTTGTCTTTTGTAAACATGTTCGAGACATATGGGAAAGGGTTTTTAAATGGTGGAACTCCGGAAGGTTCAACTGCCACGATCTCTCAGAGCTTACAAACGACAATGTAGATGTTTCCTTCTCATCTTCAACCTTCGGGAAAAAACTTTGGCAATCATTAAAGTGGGTGTGTCTATATTTAATTTGGAAGATCCGGAACGAAATGGTGTTTCAAGGAAAAGCTTGGAATACCCCGGTGGCGCTAAACGAGATTCAAGTAAAATCGTTCGAGTGGCTTTCTTCTAGGGCAAAAGAAAAGAACATCAAGTGGCTCACGTGACTATCGAATCCTTGTGTTTATCTTAGTATGGTTTAATTCGAGTTTTTCTTTCGTGTTGTAAAGGTTGTCCTCTAAGCAACCAATGCATTTTGTGCTGTGCTCGTGTTTTTGTATGGGTGATTCATCAAATTGTAAGGATCCACATGCCCTCTGTATTCTTCTTGAGTGCGAAATATATTTGCCTTTCAAAAAAAAAAAAAAATTATGACTAAGACATAGACAGTTTTAGTTTTTCTATTGGTTATTGTTTATGTTTATTTTCTTAATATATTATGTAATATGTATTGTATTATGATTATTATATTCTACAAGCTTATTATATTTATAAATCTGTATATGTGTTCGATTATATATTAGTTTAGAATGATACTTACAAAAGTTAATAATATAACATTGCTCATTGTTCATCTTGTAGAAAAAACGTAAAAAAAAATCTATTCGAAAGTCGAATTAGGTTTTATCAGAAACCGAACCGAATTCATACTCAGTTTTTGGTTCATTTTTTATGATATTTGAATTCAGTTTCAGTTAGGTTTTCAGTTTTGATTTTTAAAGATTAAAAACCGAAGAAACCAAACCGGATAACTGATAAATATAAAACCAAACTGATAAATACACCTATTTTGAACAAACATAAGTATAGTTGGGACATGTCTATATAGAACAAACGAGCCATGAGATAGTATGCGCGTTGCTGCGACATATGATTTTGCTCCATATCTTAAAAAGCTTATTGGTTTGTGCGTCTTATAATAATTTGTAATTATAATGTCCATTGACGATTGGTACGGATTTTTCATTAAATGTAAAGTTAGAAAAACATATAATATATATATATATATATATATATATATATATATATATATATATATATATATATATATATATATATATATATATATATATATATATATATATATATATATATTAATCTTTATTAAACAAAAACAAATTTCTTTTAGAAAGGAAAACAGAAAAATAAGAAGAAGATAAATAAATGAAAGGTAAAAAGAAAGAAAAAGAATTAAAAAAAAATGTCATTTTGTCACATTAAATGATAATGTAATAAGTGACTATTAGTATATATTAAAAGTTTACAGTGTGTTGCTTCGAAAAATCGTTTGCAGCAATGTAGGTATTATACTCTGTATATATTAATTATTATTTTAATAGTTTATAATTACAACAGCGTCCTGTAAATTATTTTACAATTACAAACAGTCAAGCAAGAGTGTAGCTAGTAAAGGAGCACAGGACGTATGTATGAAAAATTGTATGTAAACGCATCAATATGTTTAATCGTAATACCACAACTATGTCATGGCTCGAACTCGTGTGTAGCCGACCCGATAGAAACTTTATTTCTTACGAGTAGTTTTACTGGCTGAACAATAAGTTGTCTTTCGTTTTATTTTATAACTACAAAATTATATACAACAAAGTTATTCTGTAAAGTTTTCTAATTAACCTTACTAAACAATAGAAAGTGAAGGCTCTATTGAGTCGACAGCGATCGTCGATTTATTGGCGACTTGACTGACTCTTAGAGCCTAAATTAAATTCTAGGCATGAGTTAAAACCCATGGAAATTTGATTATACCATTTTCATGGCGTCTGCTTATTTTTATTTTATTATATTTTATTTTTTTAAAAAAACTTTTTCCTACTTAAAGGCCGGAGGTCCTCTCGGAAGCAATCTCTTTATCCGTCGAATAGAGAGAGGGATGACTTTCTCTACTTTTGAGAGTGTTTCACTCTGGGTGGAGAAATGACTTGTCTTTATTCTCGGATAGGGGAAGGATTGTCTACATCTCACCTCCCCCATACACCACTCATGTGGTGTTGGGTTTTGTTGTTGTTGTTGTAAACAATAGAAAGTGACAATGTTAACTACTGAAATGACTAAACGAATTCGCCAGTTAGTATATCCAAAAATGTATGTGAAGTACTACGTATTTACAAAATTAAAAGCACGGAGGTTCAATGTATTCTTCTTTGCATAAAGGGTTAATGTACAAAAACAAAGGATCCTTCTAAACAAACAACTCTAATGATTTTAAGTTGTGATTATACGTAACTTATATCAATATAGACAGAAAATTTAATTAGTTTTCAAATTTAAAAAGGGAGCTGATATTTCCAAACTCTCTTTTTATAAATCCAACATTTTTTTTTTCATTTCACTTCCTAAAATACCCTTCTATCATATTTAATATTAATATTTTATTTATTCCATAGCTACTGCATACTCCGTATTTTATTTGTTTCCTTCCAATTCTTTAGTACAGTAAGATTTTTTTTCCAATACAGTTCTTTCTCTTTCAAGTTTCATACTTTCATCTCTTCTACTTCATTCATCAACAACTGAAAAAATAACACCCACATTGATAATTACTCGTAATGTAATGTTTGAGTCTTCATATTCATACAATACACGATACACCTACTTTTGTAATAGTAATTATTTGGCAAGAAAAATGGTTGCGAATGCGAGGTCGGAATTAAGAATGTGAGGTTCGATCCTGGGTTTCTTCCTGGGAGGGGGGAGGGGTGTTAACCAACTAACCAAGCTGTCCGAAAAAAATTAAGAACACAAATAAGAAATCCGAAATCAAAAATGTTTATCTCGTTGTCGGTAATATTACTCGTTGTAATTGAAAGAATCTTAATGACACTATTTAAAATTTGATTTTGGTACCCTTCCGAAAATAAATTGAGCAACAGATGTGTTGCTGTTATTAAAATATGGAATTTCTAGGGTTTATATGTTGATAGTTGAAGCACGTTTTTTGGATGGCTTTGTTTAATTAGTTTATTGTTTGATTTTGGTACCCTTTTTCATTTGGCGTTTTTGGTGTTTATTGGTTCTGTTGCTGGTTCTGTTGCCGGAACTGTGAATTTTGCTTTCTTTATGTTGGCTTGATAGCCTTTATCTTTAATGAATTTTTTTTTCTTTTAAAATAGTAATATATTTATAGGTTTTATAGAAATAGTTTTTAAAAAAAAAATATAAAAATAGGTAAACCGAGCATTGATTTGCCGGTTTGTCTGTTTCGACACCAAATTGGCTATTCAAAAGCTGGTTTGGGTGTTTTTATACGAAACTGGTATAAGGTATTTAGGTTTTCGATGTGGACCCGTAGAAACAATCAAAACGGCATTTGAAAGGCCGGTTTGCATGCTATTTTTTTTTTAGATTTATTTAAAATTGCATGCTAATTCATCCATTTTTTTTTTTTTTGAGTTTTATTTTTTATTTTTGTTTTAAAATTGCATCTCAAACTATAAGTTGTAATAGGTTTGAGTTATTTAATTATTATCATTGTCATTATTACGAACAACACTTTTATTGAAAACATAAGTACGGTTACAACAACATAACTACACTTACAACAATTGATCACAAATAACTACGGTTACAACTACTTCATATCTTAACCGAACCTAGTAGAACACGAATTCCTGTTATGACCTGGTTGTGAGCAAAAATCACACCTAGGTGGACCTGTATCTCTGTTGTGCCTTTCATCCATTTCATTATGGTGTCGTCGTGATTGTCTCCTACACCTATGTGTGATAAGTCGTGTTGGATCGGCCTTCATTGTCCAGTTTGCTATGGTCCAGTATGTGGCATCTCTTAGTGGATGTAAGTGATAATTATATTGTTCCCTCCACGTGGTAGTATTGTAGTATATACTGATCAAGGTTTTTGGATCTTTATTTCTCATGCGACATACTGCAATGCCATGAGAGCAAGGCATTATTTGATGTTGCCATCTTCCACAAGTGCACTTTTTGGCCAAATATTTAACAGCATACTTTGTCCCACCATCACCGCTTCTTTGATATGTAGATTGAACCTTGTACACCCCTGTTTGCTGGTTATAGCATGTTACCGTGTAACCAGAAGCAAGTTTTTCATGTTCTTGAAATCGTGTCCACATAGACTTCGATAACGGTGCTTGCCATTCATGAGCGGTTGTTTCTTACGTGTTGAAGTGTTCTCTTGTATAGTGAAATGTATAATCCATACACGCTTTGACTGGCATCATACGTGCATGACGCAAAACATTGTTCAACGACTCGGCTGTGTTTGTTGTTAAGTTACCCCAACGCAAACGAAAGCTGTCTCTATACAAAGTCCACTTATGAATATCAGCGTCTTCTAAATATTTTCAACCCGCCTCACTCAATGTTTTAATTCCACGCACTGCAAGTTTGTATCTATTACTTTGCATCGTGCAACCGGCCCTCCAACACAACTTCTTCAACTCAGTGTTTCTGTTAAACTTTGTCATCAAGTTACTACGAATGTGGCGCAAGCAATAACGATGATGCCAACCATATTGCTGGTTAGCCATCGCATTAGGTATACCTACATGACGATCAGATATAATACATAAATCTCTTTTACTGACATTAACATGTGTTTAGACCAGTTCCAAAAACCTAGCCCAACTTTCGTTCGATTCATTATCAACTACTGCAAATGCAACAGGCAGAATTTGCCCGTTGGCATTTTTGGCTACCGCTGTAAGCATCTTGCCAATGTAGTTACCCTTCAAATGAGTCCAATCAATACAAAGTATAGGAATACATTGTTGGTACACCATAATAGCGGGGCCAAATGCCCAGAATACATATTTGAATGTGTGGACACCATATTCTACTTGAGGGCCAAACGCCCATCGAACAATTGTATCCGGATTGGTGTGAAGCAATTCATCGACATATGTGGGCAATTCTGTCAAGTTGCTTTACCAAGTTCCAAACAAACGTTCAATTGCAATACGCCTTGAATTCCAAGCCTTTTCATAAGAGATATCCACTTTTCAAACTTTTTTTTACGTGAGTTTGGATGTGTTTAACCTCATACGCAATATCTTGACTAATATAAGATATAATATCAGTAGAAATTATGCTGGAAGTTAGGCAACGAATGTTGTTATTTTGCATGCTTCCATAATAAATGTGTCCCTCAAACCATTATGTAATTTTCCACACATTATCCTTATTTTTCATTGTAGCAGCTACCATCCAAGGACATCGTCTATTTTGGTTTGGACCATTGTAATGAGGACTGTTTGTGTAACAAGTTGCTTTATAATATTTTGGCCTGCTGTCTTCAACAAATATTTCTCTCTGTCGGTCGATATTCCAATTCCTAACAGCGGATACAAGTTCTTCTTTATTTCTGAAAACCATTCGTTTTCTAATTACACCGTCGTCGTTATAACAATCCCATCCTAGCACGTCATCCTCATCGAACGCAGGTCAACCAGAATCTTCTTCAACGTTAAGAAACCCGAAATGATGGTTCACGATAGATTGGATCGGTCTCTCGATCACGTTTTGATCATCTTCAGATATATCACCTTCAACAATATAATTCTCAACCATCACTCGTTGTTGACGCACCATCGTCGGAATTTACTTCTTTATTTTGTTCTTCACCCACCTCTTCATCTTCATCTTCATCTTCATCGTCATCTACAAACACACCTCCTGATTGAGATGTGGATGCGCCACCGGCCCAATTTGTGTAACTTGAGAAGACTGAATTAAATTTTGTAACTAATCAACAAAACCGGATCCTTGTGTCGGAAAGACTTGCTCAGACTGAATTTCAATTTGACCAACGTAACGTTCATTTTGACCAGCCAAAAAATACATTGATTCCAAAGACCTATCGTCGTGAATTTCAGTCGGACACGCATTACCGAAGTAATCATTCCAAATAATCATCTTCAATGTATGTGTTCTTGGATCAGCACCCACACATTTATAAGCCATTTCGTTTAACTGCATGCAATTAATCTTTTGGTATAGTGAAAAACTGGTTCTAAGTGATATTTCATCACCAGTTAACCACCCATTTTGAAATGTAATTCTACCACCTCAAATAAAATGAACCATAAAACCAGTAAATTCGGCCATTATATGTGATGAATATAATGGTGTTTTAGTGTTTTCAGTAATATGAGGATGTGTTTTAGTGATTAAAGAATAAGATGTAATCACAATGGAATTGAGATTAATTGATTCCAATCATAGTTCTATAAATAAAATTTTTGGCTGGAAAATTCAAATGTATTCAAACAATGACATGATAGATTGCAGCTTTGCAGTAATAATACACTGAAAAATACAGTAATAATACACTGAAAAAACTGGAAAAAAGCAAATATCAGCGTCCAAACCGGCATTTGATTGGCCGGTTTGCAGTGAACATCAGTATCTGTCAGAAACGTTTACGGTTTATGAGGACCCAAACCGGCAAATGAAATGCCGGTTTGGAACTTGACTGACAAACCGACGTTTGAAATATCGGTTTACTTATTTCTATAAAAAAAATTTTAAAAACCATTTTTGTAATTACTCTAACAAAAAAACCATATTTTTTAAAAAAAAATCATCTTTAATTAGCTTTCAAAAAAACATTGGCTTTTTCAGAAAAGATGAGGAAGAAATACATGAGGTGAGGAAGAAGTGGATTGGGTCTATAGTCGGAACTCGGAAGGATAAAATAATTTTCAATAATTAATTATTAGTTATTAAAAATTAAAATGCCATAAGAGTAAGGATATTTTAGGAAGTGAGATGAAAAAAGAGTTGATTTAACACAATAGAGGATGGAAATATCATTTGCCTTTTAAAAACGTACGAACAATATACTAGACTTTTTTACTCGAACATTGTTTGTTGGGTACTTTATAAACAAAAAAACCGATTTATCGTTAAACACGTGTTTATGCTTGGGAAGAACAATAATTCCTATGAGTATACGCTTTGGCAGTGAACAAAACGAAGGTGCAAGAATGGTTGTACTTTGTGCAATAAAGGAAGTATCAAGAGGTGACGTAAGGCGTGGAGTTCAGTGGAAGCCTTGATTCACTTCCACTATTAAAAATAAAAAGTCGCCTTTATAAATGGAGTACGTTATGCAAATGATTAAATTCCAAAATCATTGATTTAATTTGGTCAAAAAGGCTTTTTTCCCAGCTGTGAGATTATGCCTTTTATAATTCTTTTTCGTCGTTTTCTTTTTCCACAATACTACGTATATAATACGCAATCCGTCTATTATCAATTGTTCATTACGGAGTATTTTATTTTAATATTTTTAGAACTAATTTTTCACTTTCATAAATAAAAGAAATAATGTGATAAAAAAAGTTTGTGTTCCATTTATTCATGTAGAACAAAAATATTAGTAATAAAAAGTAAGGATAAGACTGACATATTAATAAAAAGTATATGTGACATGCATTTTTTTTAAACTGTGTATTTTTGTCTGGAGACAATAGATTTCGAACTGAGAGAGTAACAATAAATAGAACTAGAGGTCAACAAGTACAATCGATATAAAAGTAAACCGCAACAACGAGCCCTAGCCAACAAACAGCTCAAACAAACGCACTCACCAACATGGTGAAAACACATTTGAATAAGAATAAAAAAATGACTAAAGTGTTGGTCCCTTGATAACAACAGGAGTATTGTAGAGGAGGGGGGGGGGGGGGGGGTGAATACAATTTCTTTTAAAATAACTTAACAGTTAAACACGATTAGTATTCAAACATGCAAATAAATAGATTCACAGGTAATTTTCAACAGTTATTCTTTATTGATTGAATCACAAAGAATCACAACTATCCTTGGCGGAATAATAGTTGGTTGATATAGACTACCTAGATTATAGCTAAGAGGTTAACTAAAAGCTATTACACGTTTTTTACTCTATAAAAATAAACTCACACCACTAGTTGTTACAAAAGTGGATACAACAATTTATAGTAGTCCTATTAACCGTGTAATGGTTCTATTGTCCACTGGTACATAGGATGTCTGTACTTGTGGGGACAACTACATCAGAGAGCATGCTCTCCTCTTTCCTCTTTGGTAGCTATTTGCAGGAACATCCCAATTCGGTTTGGCACCACTATTTGATTAAACAAATAGAATGTTGTGTTCCCTAGGTGTTGTCAAAGTATAACCCATGTCTGCACATGCGTTAAACTTCTGCATTCCCACATGGTCTTGTAAGGTCACTTGTCAGCCGCCGACGCGTGTCCTTTTCTGTTCAACTTTATCTTTGACTTCTGTTGAATAGTACCATTGATGTAGACCACTCGGGAAACTACTATACTTATAATGGAGCATAGCTGTCTTGTGTAGTAAGCTGCATTCCAGCTGTGCTGGTTCTTCATTGCTGAGACACTTCATATTCTTGATTTGCTGAGTACACATCCTGTGCTGATTGAAGAACATTGTCTACCTTGTGCTGGTAGACTGAGCAGCAAACTAAACACTCGATACAGTAAAATCTGCTGTCTATACATAAACAAACTTGTGCTGACTGCACATAACATTTTAGTGCAAATAAATTACAGTTTTGTCATAATTAAATCCTTAATTATTTTGGGGACTCAACAATCTCCCCCTATTTGATGATGACAAAACCTATGACATATAGAGAAAACACTAAAGTCAGCACCGAGGGACCTAATGAAAAATAGGCAGTAAATTTGTCCCTTTTTAAGTTTGTTTTTGGGATCTTTTGCTGAGTTATCCATATCTTATAATTTGAAATGATTTTGAAGATAAACTCATTTCACTTTCAATACAACAGAGTATGTACAGTAATTACAGCAACAGCAAAATGTAAAGTGAATTAAACAAAAGATACAATTTGAGCACATAGGAGACTATCTATCTTTATCTTTATCTCGTTCTTCTTCAGATAGCTCCTCTTGTTTAATTCTCCAGGCTTCAGAGAACAGATAAGGTACATCAGCAGGGTCAAATACAGGGATATGAGGAGGTAGAATGATGGGGCCTCTTCCGGTTGGTCCTTCACCAGTAGATTGCTTTACTTTAGGCTTTTGAGAAAGAACTTCTTCTACATTCACTACTGGTGCATTCCCAAACCTTGTGGCTTTCTTGAAGAGCTGTTGAAGTTCAGATTTAAGTGTATTTTTGATAGCACTTTCACCTTTACCAATGAAATACTCCAAGATCTCCATCCATTCACTAAATCCTAGGGATCTTAACTCGTCATAGTTTATTCTTTCTTGAACATTATTCTCCCTTATGACATTGAAAGCTCTTTTTGACCCTCTGTTCACTTTGATGATCCTGCTGGGATTGGATCTTCTATTCATTACATCACTATACCTGCTCCTATAATAATGATCAGGAAATTCAATGGTACGGATAGGTTCTATAGGAGCAGTAGCAGGGACTTTCTCAGCAGCTTCCATCTCATCAAGTGCCTTATCCTGTTCTTTGACAATGGCTTTGGCTAATTTTAGGGACTCAGCCTCTAGCTTTCTATCAGCAGCCAATTTGTCTTCTATCTCCTGAAGCCTTACCCTCTCAGCGAGTTCAGCATCAGCAACCTCCCTTCTTTGAATTTCAGCTTGTAAGCCCAACAAATAATCGTCAGCAGTAATTTTCAGGGATTTTGCTGTTTCAATCATCATTCTACCCTTTTCAGTTCTAAGGGTGGCACGATACTCCCTTAGATCCATACCCAGCTGGCGAGCCTCTTGAAATTGAGCTTTCTCCTCATCAATAGAGAGCCTTTAACCACTGTTGTTTAAGTATACACCAATTTTAATGCCATAAGTCAAGGCAGTGATGTAGAGTGGCTGATCAAGGGGATGATGCAGCAATCTAACTTGGCGTATCCTTTCATTAATAGCAGCTTGTCTTTGCTCAAGCAATTCTTGTACAGTGATCGCCAGCCTGTAAGCATCTCTTTCATCTGGATTCATTTTAAATAAGTCTGGCTCACCACGGGTAACTGAATCATCTTCCCAAGTTCTGTGTTTACCATGACGTTTTGGGGAAGATGGAGGATACATGATTAATTCACCTATGCCAGATGAACTCACTGGAAACCGATTAACACGATTATCCTGTGTTCTGTTAAAATAAGTGAGGGTCTGGGGAGAGATAGGTGATTGAACAAATAAGTGATCTCCACTACCCCAGACTGTAAAGTCAGCAGGATTAACCGTATCATCATCTTGATTATCTCCCAGCACATCCACCTTTGCTGGGTCTTCAACACTTGTTTCACCCAGCATCACACTTCTGGCTGGGTCTTCATTCACAGCACTCCTTGCTGTGTCTTTAGTACCAGCTGACTGATTAGTATCAGCTGGCACAACTGCCACAGTACCTTCATCAGCTGCCTCAAATAGGGGTCCTTTCCTGAGGGGCTGGTTGTCCGTAGGAGTGGATTTCACCCTTTGTTTGTCAATAAGCTTGGGTTCAGCTGATGGTTCTTGTGTTGATACTGGTTCTTCTGGAGGCAGGTAGGGAACAATAGCAAGATGCTCCCCCTGAACATCATCATCATCAAGATTGATTATTTCTGCTGGCTGTTGTTGTGTAGCTGGCTGTGCAGAAGATGTTGGTCGAGAAGATGAGCTGGTTTCTAACATAGCATCTAACCACTTCATAAAAATATTAGCTCTAACTCCTCCCCCTGACTCAGTAGATGCAAGATAATTTTTCATTTCTTCAGGAGTCATCCGTTTGATCCTGTCTGCTCGCTCAGCATACAGCTTTGCCCTCTTTTTATCGTATTTATCCATGAACTTAGCATTTCTTTTTTGTGCATCCTTTTTGAATTTGTCAATGCTAATCAGGTCATCATCAATGTCCCTCTTTTTTGGGGTTAGCCATCTCCTATGCTCAATCCTGTGGCGTTTAAAAGCAACATAGGCATCTCATTTGACATTGAAGGCATCATTTAAATCTTGCTGTCTCTTCTGATGTCTCTCCAGTTTTCTTTTCATTCTTCTTTCAATAGTTTGAGAGACAACAAAAGCTTCAATAACAGCCAATTCAGAAACATCACTGGGCTTACTGCCAGAACCAATATCATCCACTGATGTGGCAGACACACTGGGTTGAGATTCACCAGCTGCCTGTACACCAGCTTCAGTATGAGCGTTGTTGGGCTTAGTGCCAGAGTCTTGACCAGTAGTACCATCACCATCACCATCCCTCCTTGGTTGTTTTGGAGCCTTTTCATGCTCATGCTCCCCCTCTGATTGTTTTCTTTTTTTGAGTTTCTTTTTAGATTTCTTCTCCCCTTTTTTGTCATCAGCAAGGGCAGAAGGGTGAACAGGGGGACCTGTGCATCAAGGTCACTATCTGAATCTGGAACAGAGAATGCAAAATTGTTCGAGTCAGCAACTTCAGGAGTAAGATGGGCACCAGAATCCACACCAAATTATCGAAGAAGGAGGTTGGAAGACCTAACTTCATTCCTTGCAACACCCATAGCCATCTGTTCAACAATGGCCCTAACATCACCCTGTAGGGCAGCCAGTCGTTGCATATTTTCTACCATTTGAACATAGGCAGAAGCAGGAATCATGTTAGCCATTTGCTGTTCCTGCGAATCCAATCTCTCATGTAGCACCGTATTTTCTTCATTAAGAAAAAGAATTGTGCGATTAGCATCGTCCAAATCAGCTTGAAGACGGGCAATATCCTTAGTATACTCATTGTGAGAGATGATTCGTTTGTTTAAATCCTCCTCCTCTTCATGTTGTCTGACAATGGCATCCACCGCAAGATCTGCAAAGGCATATACTTGTCTGAGCTGGGCTTTAATATTGGAAGTGGTAACTTGCCCAGCTTTGCGTATGGCTTCAGTCACGCTATCAACAATAGCAGTGCGAATGGTGTTTTGTAGATCAGGTGTACCTTCGGTGAGTGTCTTATAGACAGCCAGGGTGGAGATGTCAGTCACCTCATCAGCATTAAATTTAACATAGCTTGTTGAGGGGTGGTCAGAAGTAGCTAACACAGGACTACCTCCATGGGGTGGTGGAGGTGGAAGGTCAGAATCTGACTCGTCACCATGATCACCATCATTTTTACCTTCACCTGAAGGTTTATAACCACTGGTATCCTTTTCAGCATCATTATCAGCGGCATCAGTGAGATCTACTGGTTTGTCTTTGGTACCAGTCACATTATCATGAGCGACTGGTTCATCCTTACCAGGTGCTTTATCAACATCACCATCAGAAGAAGAAGATAATGAGGAAGAAGCTGATGAATCAGAAGGTACTGGCGAATCAGGAATATTCTGCATAATGTATCTACCAGTAGAGGGATCTCTGATGAACTTGAGAGGCCTACATGTACCAGGCCATGGAGAAGCAGCTGGAGCCATACAAAAATAGTGATAATATGGCTGCTCGTTGATCTATTCTAAAGTAGCCAGCCTCTCATATACCTCTTCTCTTGCTGGTCGATCAAGCCGAGACAACAGTTCAGTCAGCTCTTCCCTAGGTAGTTTACTGGCTGACACCAGAGCACTTTGGGGATCAATAGTCAGCTGATCCACCAGCAAGGCAACTCGAGAAGTGATGGATGCTCCCCTATAAATGAAGTTAGGTACAACTTCATCAGGATCTGGTACCTGGCACACATATGGCTACTGCTCAGTAGAAGCAGTAGCCTGTGATGAATCAGTAGTGGCAGTAGCAGAGGTACCAGTGTCCAAAATGGGTTCCACAGAGCCAGTAGCAGCAGTAGGTGACTGTGCAGTAGGTGAAAAAGTAGCATCTGCAGCACCTTTAAAGAAATTATCGGTGTTGAGTCAGAAACCTGTAGATTACCAGTGGAATCCACACTAATAAATTATTGCGATTGAAGATCAGAAACATCCGGAATAACATTAATAGCAGCAGTATCCACCTTTGGCTCTTTGGGAGCATAGCCAACATCCTGAAGAAACGAAGGCCAAGAATCATCAACAGCATGCAAACCACCACTAGTAACCACTTCAGTAGTAACAGCAGTTGTAGTAACAGTGGTAGTGGCAGCATCATCAATATCAAGAAATTCCTGAACAATATTACCCTGTGCACCAGAGTCAGATGGAAAAGTAGCACTTGTACCAGCATCCATGATAAAATTCTGTGCATCAGCAGAATCAGCAGCAGAATCAGCAGCTTTATCAGCACCAAGCGCAATGTCACCCTTTGGTTCAGTGACAGGTTCATCAAGTAGAACATCCTTGACAATATTGTCAATTACCTTTTTAAGAACAGGAGGATCCACTATGATTTTATCTTCCACTTCAGGTTCAGTAGTGGAAGCAGCAATACTGGGAGCTTGAGGAGTAACAGTAGGAGCAATATCAGAAACCAGCTCCTCAGAAACAACAGTTGAACCAGCATGAACTAACTTCCCAGTATCACCAGCAGCTGTAGAAGCAACAGTACCAGCATCAGCACCACCAGTAGGAGAAACAGTAGCACCAACACCAGTAGCAGAGGTAGCAATCTTATCAGTAGGAATAATAACATCTTTAACTTGCTCCCCCTCTGCCTGTTCATCTACCCTGCTAAGAACTGAAAAAATAAAACATTTTATGTTAACAACTGTAGAACCAAATAAATTTGACTCAACAATTGCATCTGTTGTTGGTCTCTGGGGACAGACTGGTGATTTGGTCAGGCCTTCGAATGAGATAGAATAAGGTGTCTGTAAGTACAACTGTGACTCTGCTGACTCATTGGCGACACATGTTGACCCAGATAGTGTAAGAGTTCTGGCTGGTAATGATGTAGGAGTGAGACTCTTATCATGATCCATGTAACATAATGGATGTGCAATATCCTGAGCTGGTTCAACACGATGAGGACCCAGCTCAAGTTTGCTTTGGGGGTCAGGTATGTGCTCTGCTGGTTGTACTGTTAGCAGAGGATGTAGCATTAAGTTCAATTTAGAAAAATGTGGAAGTGTTTAGCTAGAAGAGTATGGGTTGCTACTCTTCTTAACACTAGTTTTAAAACCAGTTAGCTTGGGAGCCAAGGTTATACCTTTAACTCCACTTTCATTTTTCAAGTCAGCAGTTAAAAAGTTTTCAATTATGTAAAAATGTTCTGCTGTATGGTCTAGAAACACACCACGTTCCATAGCCACATCCTTTGCAGGAGCAGCATTGAAACTGGTGCAATCTCCCCTGTGGTTTGCTTGGAGCCGGCCTTTGCACGTTTGGATTTGCCTGTTACCAAGAAATAGATAAGCAACGGATTCTAATACTAGAATTGGGTAGTCAGTATATAAGATTAGGGCTGTTCTTTATTATCAGAGAGCACTAGATTCTAATACAACTACTGCTTTACCAGTATGTGAGACGGTAGATGTTCTAGTTGAGGTAGCTGGCTGCTTCCTACGAGTAGCTAGCTTATGCTGAGGACCCTCCCCCTCAGCTGGTGCAGAACCAGAGGCAGTCGATTGGTTAGCTCCACCCCGAGCAGCAAGATACTCGAGCATGCCTGGTGTCAAACCAGTATATGGAGCAGCATGTGCATCTTTTGGCATACCCCCTTGTTTTAGAGGCAGGTCATATGATTGATCAGCAATCTGCTGGTAAGCTTCACCCAGCTCATTTTCAAAAACCATGCTTAAGAACCTTGGAAAGGGGATTAAATGTGTTCGTTTAGGTACTTGCACCATCTCCCTTAGCCTCAAATAAATTTCCCCGGCATAATCAATGTTCCTGTTGAACAACAAACCATGACCAATTTTAAGCTCAAAGTCTGAGCACTGGTCAAAACTTCCAGATTTCTGGCTGATGCACTGGGTCAGCAGCCCAAAGAAGTAGTACCAAAGAGGTGGCATATGCTTCCTCAAAGGTGTATGAGCAATCGGTTGAGTAAACCCAATGATTTCTAGCACCTCCCTTCTGAATACATCACTCGTTGGTGAATCGACAAACGGTCCATCTGGTAATTGAAGGGCAGCGCGGATGGCTTCAGCGGTGATGGAGCAAGTTTGGGTTTCAGTTACCATGCCACCAATACATGGAACATTCTGAGGAGTGGTGGTAGTGGTAGCAGTATACTAGAATCTTGCCAAGCAGGCACCATAAAGGCGTGAAGGTACACCGGTGATAGCCCTAGCCAGAGGGGATTGCCGGATGTAGTCAATGAGAGTTTCATACCCCATATTGACCTTTGATTTGGGGATGGAGAGTGAATGAGCAGCATTGCCTCTTGATAGGCGAATAGTCGTGTGATCAAGTGCATTATTATCCCTAACCAGAGCTGGATGAAGATTGAACAGTGGTTCATTAACAACTTGTTCCTCTGGTGCCGGTGGTGGTTGTTGATCAGGTTTTTGTGCCGGTTATTGTTGCTGCTGTTGTTCCTCTGGCTGGTGTTCAACGTGTGGTGATTGAGGTTGGTCTGCCATTGATGAAATGTGAGGATGAAAATATGAACTTGTGAAAGTTGGAGGATTTGAAGAGTTTGGGAGAAAAGAGTATGTGAATTTGAATATTGAATAACCGAAAGTTATTATGGAAGGTAAAACACTCTTTTAACCGTTGTGATTGGATGAAAAAGTGCAGGAGAGAGAAAATGACAACTGTCATTTAGCAGGCGCGTGGGCAGATGTAACAGACTGGCATACTTTCGAGGGGACACAGACTGTTAATTTGACGTATATACGGCTTGAACACTCATACCTCCTATTCAGCATTAAATGCAGCAGGTTTTAATTAAAAAATGATTTAAAAAAAAACACAAAATAAGTTTTGTATTAAATACAAAATACTTTGTTACATTTAATATGTCATGAATTTAATTTAAATCATTGGGAGTAAATGAGTTTCAGATTTAAGGAATCATTTAATTTTGTGAGCTATTTATTATTTTAATTAAAAACATTTTGAGTAACCAAAGTATAAAAGACCTTGTTGTACTGAGTATTTTACATGTAGGCAGTAAGTTAAAAAAATGACTTACTGGTTTGCCCTACATGTTGTAGAGCCAGCACACCAACAAAAATTATCTTTTATTTAAAGTGCAAGCATACCCAGCTCTGAGATGAGATAGTTAAAATGTTTCTCATCTAAGGGCTTTGTGAATAGATCTGCTAACTGCTGGTCTGTTGAAATAAAATGTAGCTCCACATCTCCTTTTTGAACATGATCCCTTATGAAATGATATCGAACGTCAATGTGCTTTGTTCTTGAATGCATCACAGGATTGTTGGTGATAGCAATTGCACTTGTGTTGTCACAGTAGATTGGAGTCTTTGTAACATGAACACCATAGTCTTTCAGCTGGCTTTGCATCCATAGTACTTGAGCAGTACAACTACCAGCAGAAATGTATTCCGCCTCAGCAGTAGATGTGGACACAGTATTTTGCTTTTTGCTCGTCCAGCTGACTAGCCTACCACCCAGTAACTGGCAACCACCAGTAGTACTTTTCCTGTCTATTTTACACCCTGCAAAGTCAGCATCTGAATACCCAATTAGCTCAAAATCCTGGTCTTTGGGGTACCAAAGACCACATTTAGCAGTAGCTTTCAGATACCTAAATATCCTTTTTACTGCTAGCAAGTGTGACTCTTTAGGATCAGCTTGATATCTGGCACAGAGACATGTGGCAAACATAATATCTGGTCTGCTGGCTGTAAGATAAAGTAGGGATCCAATCATACCTCTATATTCAGTGATATTTACTGGTTCACCATTGGGATCAGCATCTATTTTAATAGATGCTGCCATTGGGGTCCCTATATCTTTTAAACAGGTCAGACCAAATTTCTTTAGCATATCTTTGATATATTTATCCTGACTTATAAAAATTCCATCATCAAGTTGTTTAATTTGCAATCCCAAAAAGTATTGCAAATCTCTTTGTAAGCTCATTTCATATGTCTTTGACATAAGTTTTGAAAAATCTTGACAATGTTTTTCATTTTTAGATCCATAAATAATATCATCCACATATATCTGTACCAGCAAGAGATCACCATATGTCTCTTTTGAGAACAGAGTGGTATCAATTGTTCCAACTTTAAAACCTATACCAGTGAGATACATATGAAGTGTCTCATACCATGCTCTTGGAGCCTGTTTGAGGCCATAAAGAGCTTTGTCTAGCTTGTAGACATGGTCTGGATATTTACTGCTTACAAAATCAGGAGGCTGTTTGACATAAACTTCCTCTTGCACCTTCCCATTTAGAAATGCAGATTTAACATCCATCTAGAATACCCTAAAGTTCATCTTAGCAGCATTTGCCAAGAACAATATGATAGCTTCCATCCTAGCCACTGGAGCATATGTCTCTCCATAATCCAATCCTTCTTCCCGTTTGAACCCTTGAGCTACCAATCTAGCTTTTGTTTCTGATCACAATCCTATCTTCATCCATCTTGTTCTTGAAAACCCACTTGGTATCAATAATTTTCTTAGTTTCATCATCAGGCTTAGGTATCAATGTCTAAACCTTATTCCTATCAAACTGGAAGATCTCTTCTTGCATAGCTCCTGCCCAGCTTGGATCTTTGATTGCTTCATCAGGACATTTAGGTTCAATGGTAGACACAAAATTTACATGCATACAAAAATTGCTGGTTGCATGCCTTCTTGTTTTAACACCACTAGCCAGATTACCAATAACTTGCTCAATTGTATGCTCTTTTGTCCATCTAGTATTATGAACATGTGAGCTTGTCGTGGAACACACAGCATCTTGATCATCAGCTGGTTCAATGGTATGAGCAGCAGGTGGAGACAGCTGTTCAGTATTAATGTAACCAGTACCAGCTTGTGATCCTTCAGAACCAGTAGACCTATGCTCAAGTTGTAGGACTTCAGTAGATCCAGTAGGTCCACTTGGTTTAGACACAGATGGAACAGAGTGTTCCATCTCATCATCAGAGAACCCAGCAACATGGATTGGTGAGGGATTTGCAGTTGGTTCTTCTTCATCATCAAGAGCTTGCTGAGTAGGCTCTTCAAACAATAACTCTTCATCTTCTTGTGTGACGCCCCGTACAAAACCATCGTGTACGATTCGTCAACAACAGGATCTTTACACGGTTGAATACTACATGCTGTTTGAAAACCGATTCGTATTCATTAAAATGATAACGTTTTACAAAGATAACATGTCATAAGACTTATTACAAACCATTGTTCCAAAATAACATGAGTTTGCGAATGCAAAACATAGGTTTCATAATTTGAGACATCTCTAGTAATGCAGCGGATAACTAGTACAGTAGGTTCATAACAGCAATTCAATAACAGCATAACAGCAAGTCTAACAGCGGAAGCAAGAAACCTCTAGGCACCTGAGAAATACACGCTTAAAAAGTCAACACGAATGTTGGTGAGCTATAGTTTAAGTTGTAACAGTAACGCAAGATAGGCCACGAGATTTCAGTGCTGCAACAGCGTATCAAAACAGTATGAAAAGTATATGCATAACCGTGGGCACCCGGTAACTAGACTTAACGTTTATAACCCCCTAAAAGTACACTTGGCGAGTGCGTATGTTCACGAAGTATTAAACACCCGTTAAATGCTAGCGCGACTAGCCTGAGTGGGGATGTCAAACCCTATGGATCCATATCTAAGATTCGCGTTCACCGGTTCAAAGACCAATGACTAAACGTTACCGTGCTAAAGGGAATGTTTATGCCGTTGTATAACCCACACACATATAAAGTTTAAGTACTCGTGCCTAACATGTAAAACGTAAAAAGCGCATGTATTCTCTGTCCCAAAATAGTAAAAGTGGTAAAAAGGGATGCTATAACTCACAGTGATAAAAGCGGTAAAGTCGGTAATGAAAGTACGCAAGTAGTAAGTCGGTCCGAAAGGTCGTCAACCTAAATCAAAGGTTACTAGGTTAGTAGGTTGTCTTTATAAATTCTAATAGTGCATAAAATAAGTTTAAGTGTCATCATCATCATCATTCATCATCATAAAAGCTAAGTAAGTTCGACAAGAATAGAGATCGAAACAATAGGCTGACTTCGGTCAGCTGCTACGACCTCTACGTAAATCGAAAAGATGCATAGTCAGTGGCTATATATGAGTCCCCTAACCACTGACCAATTTCCAGTACCTAACTCGTCCTCGTTTGACCGTGGCGACGGTTTAAGTGCGAGTAGGTCAGGAATTTCAGCACAACGTTAATAGGGTGTAGTGACTCTCGGAGGGCCATAAATCCTAAACCGTAACTCGGACTAAGACGAGGCCTAAACGGAAAATCATCTACTCGAACCGAACTAACTGAAAATCAACTTTCCAGTAGCCCAGGTGGTCTGATCAGATACGAAAATCAGTGGACAAGTGCCCCGGTGAGGTTCTTGGTGCTTGATGCTCATCACGGTTCTCATCCTTGATGCTTGTAGCTTCAAGTGTACAACTCTTTGATGGTTTAGCATCACTTTTGACCAAGATTCACCATTAATACACAATATGTTAAGACCAAGTAAGAACACAACTCATTCATGAGTCTTAGATGGATGATGAACCAAGGTTACATCATATCCTTAGTCTTAACACAATTTCAATTCACAATAACAACTAAAGCTACAAACTTTACATCAATTCAACAAGTATAAGCACAATCTAAGTCAAATGAGGTGATGGAACCCTAAGCTAGAGAGCTTGGATCCATTTCACACAAGTTACAAGGTTACAAAGCTAGAAAGCTTGAACCTTTAAGTGTTCTTGAAGATCTTGAAGCATAAAGCTTGGATCTTGAAGATACATGAAGATTACAAACAAAAGTTTAAATCTTTTCAACAAAATAACAAGATCAAAGCTAAAAGAACTTAGATCTAACAAAAAGATATGAAGATTCAAGCTAGAAAGCTTGTATCTTGTTTGTTCTTGAAGATCTTGAAGCATAAAGCTTGGATCTTGAAGATGCATGAAGATTACAAACAAAAGTTTGAATCTTTATCACAAAATAGAAAGATTAAAGTATAAAAGAAGTAGATCTACAAAAGATATGAAGATTCAAGCTAGAAAGCTTGAATCTTCCATGTTCTTGAAAGATTCATGCTTGAATCAACAAGATATAAGTAAGATCAAAGCTAAAAGAAACTTTGATCTCCATATTATGATGATGATGACCACGAAATTGGAAGGAAAAGAAGAAGGAAAAGAAAACTTACAAGAAGAACTAGAGAGGAAAGAAAGAAAGAACAAGTGTGTGTGAAAACCAAATGATCAAGTGTGAGGTAAATGGCTAGTATTTATAAGCAAATAAAATGACATGGATTGGTGACATGGCACCTAAGGGTGCCGTGATTTTGAGGGGATGGGGAGGGAGACAAAGTTTTGCTTTATGGCTAATGGTGTCTAAAGTGTGTCCTTATGCTAGAATCTTAAGTGACAATATGGATAATCCTTATCCATTATGCTCGTATGACTCACTAATTAATTTCTTTATTTATTTATTTATTATTATGGGCCACTAGTAATAATACTTGGGCTAATTAATTGGGTCACTAGCTAGAGTAGGGTGGGCTTGAGCCCAACAAAGGTAGAAAGTCCAACAAGACTACTATTGGGCTTTAGCAATTAAATAAATAAAATTAAGCATCCAAAGGCCCAAGTAATTATTATTATAAAATAATAATTAATATTTCGCAGTCCAAAAGTTCCGGTTCAGAAAAAGGTCAAACGTGCGCGCAGTTCGCGGTTTATTCGTAACGGCAAGTAACACTAACGGTTATAAAGCATCCAATGGACAAGTTAAGCATTCCACAAACACCAAGGCATGTTTTAGGGTAAATATGAATATAAAGCATGTGTGCTAAGGTTCTGGAGTAACAGAGTAACACAGTACGCACAAAAACGCAGTTTCGCTAAAATACAAGGCATAAAAGCTAGTCAAAAAAGTCGGGTCATTACATTACCCACCTGTTAATGGAAATTTCGTCCCGAAATTTAAGCTGAGGCAGGTGTTGGAGTCGGGAAAAGGTGAGGATACTTCTGCTTCATTTGATCCACTCACTCCCAGGTAAACTCAGGTCCACGCTTGGCATTCCATCGAACTCAGACAATTGGAATCTTATTGTGTTTCAAGGTTTTGACCTCACGGTCCAGAATTTCTACAGGTTCCTCCACGAAGTGGAGTTTGTCATCAATCATAAGTTCTTCCAATGGTATGATAAGTTCCGGTGGAGCAAGACACTTTTTCAAATTTGATACATGGAAGGTAGGATGAACAGCACTCAACTGAGTCGGAAGATCCAAACGGTAAGCAACGGGTCCAACACGTTCCAAAATTTCAAAAGGACCAATGTATCGCGGGTTTAACTTTCCGCGCTTTCCAAAACGAATTACACCTTTCCAAGGTGCGACCTTCAACATTACCCGGTCACCTACGTTGAATTCGAAGTCTTTACGTTTAAGATCAGCATATCTCTTTTGGCGATCGCGGGCCGTCTTAAGTCTCGCTTGAATATGAGAAATCTTCTCCGTCGTTTCATGGACTATCTCGGGTCCGGTGATTTGCACTTCGCCTAACTCGGCCCAACAAATAGGAGAACGGCACTTGCGACCATACAACGCTTCAAAAGGCGTGGCTTTAATACTCGAATGATAACTGTTGTTGTAAGAGAATTCGGCTAGTGGCAGATGCCTTTCCCAAGACTTTCCAAAGTCAATAACACTGGCACGCAACATGTCCTCCAATGTCTGAATCATTCGTTCACTCTGACCGTCGGTCTGTGGGTGATAAGTGGTGCTCATATCGAGACGAGTTCCCCAGGCTTCTTGCAAAGATCGCCAGAAGCTAGAAGCAAAACGGGGATCGCGATCGGAGATAATTGATAAGGGAACACCATGACGAGATACAACCTCTTTAATGTACAGTTGAGCAAGTCTCTACATTGTATCTGTTTCTTTCATCGCTAGAAAATGAGCAGATATGGTAAGACGGTCAACGATAAACCAGATTGTATCGTATCCACCCACCGTCTTTGGTAGCTTCGTGATGAAATCCATTGTAATTGCTTCCCATTTTCATTGTGGGATTTCTGGTTGTTGAAGTAATCCAGATGGCCTCTGATGTTCAGCCTTAACCTTCGAACAAGTCAAACACCTTCCAACATAAGTTGCAACATCCTTCTTAAGATTTGGCCACCAATACTGTTCCTTAAGATCGTGGTACATTTTTCCAGCTCCTGGATGAATCGAATATCTCAACTTGTGGGCTTCATCAAGTATAAGGTTCCGTAGATCTCCATAACGAGGTACCCAAATTCTTCCGGCATAACATCGGAGTCCAGACTCCTTAACCTCAAATTTAGAGACGAGGATGTTCAGGTATTCACGAGATATGTTCTCCTCCTTGAGAGCCCCTTCTTAGGCTACTCTGATCTGGCTATGGAGGTTCGAATGGATGGTGATGTTCAGAGCCCGAACACGAAGAGGTACCGTCCTCTCCTTTCGACTTAATGCGTCAGCTACAACATTGGCCTTACCAGGATGGTAACGAAGTTCACAATTATAGTCGTTCAGCGTCTCAATCCGTCGTCGTTGTATCATGTTCAGCTGATTCTGATCAAAGATGTGCTGGAGGCTTTTGTGATAGGTGAATATGGTACTCTTTGTTCCATAGAGATAGTGTCTCCACAGCTTCAATGCGAAGACAACGGTCCCAAGTTCGAGATCGTGAGTAGTGTAGTTTTGATCGTGGACCTTCAGTTGACGAGATGCATAAGCAATGACCTTAGTTCTTTGAATCAACACATAACCAAAACCATTCTTCGAAGCATCGCAGTACACAAATAAGTCGTCACTGCCTTCAGGAAGCGATAAGATAGGTGCGGTGGTTAACTTCTACTTCGGGGTTTGAAATGCTGCTTCTTGTTCATTTTCCCAAACAAACTTCTTCCATTTATGAGTTAACGCAGTCAAAGGACGCGAAATCAAAGAGAAACCTTCAATGAACCTTCGGTAATAACCAGCAAGACCTAGAAATTGGCGGATGTGAGTCGGTGTAGCGGGGGTTTCCCACATGCTGATAGCCTTGATCTTGGCTGGATCAACTTTGATACATTGATCACTCACAATATGACCCAGAAATTGAACTTCCTTCAGCCAAAATTCACACTTGGAGAATTTGGCATAAAGCTGCTCTTGTCTCAAGAGTTCAAGTACTAACCGAAGATGTTGCTCATGTTCTTTTTCGCTCTTGGAGTAGATGAGAATATCATCTATGAAGACGATAACGAATTTATCTAGATAAGGCTTGCAGACACGATTCATGAGGTCCATGAACACGGCTGGTGCATTGGTTAATCCGAACGGCATCACGAGAAACTCGTAATGACCATAGCGGGTTCTAAACGCAGTCTTCAACACATCACTCTCCTTCACCCTTAACTGGTGATAACCTGATCGCAAATCGATCTTAGAATAAATGCTTGATCCTTGCAGCTGATCAAAAAGATCGTTAATTTGGGGAAGAGGATATCGGTTCTTGATCGTCAATTTGTTGAGTTCGCGGTAGTCGATACACATACGGAAGGATCCATCCTTCTTCTTCACGAATAAAACAGGTGTGCCCCAAGGTGACGAGCTCGGTTGGATAAACCCTCGGTCGAGAAATTCCTGTAGTTGACTCTGCAACTCTTGCAGTTCTGAAGGTGCCAGACGATAGGGCGCACGAGCTACGGGTGCAGCTTCTGGCACTAGATCGATTTGGAACTCCACTGCTCTGGGTGGCGATAATCCAGGAAAATCTTACGGAAATACGTCGGGGAATTCATTCACGATTTGCACATCATTCACACTCTTCTCCTCTGATTCTAAAGCCTTCACGTGTGCTAAAACGGCAAGTCGTCCTTTCTTCATAATCTTCTATGCTTTCATACAACTAATGAGATTCAGTCTCGAACTACATCTCTCTCCGTATATAACCAGTGGCTCACCATATCTTTGTGGTATACGAAGAGCTTTATCTCCACAGATAACATCGGCCCTTACTTTAGTCAACCAGTCCATGCCGACAATCACGTCAAAGCTTCCCAATTTGATGGGTATCAAGTCAATTTCGAAATCCACGCCAGCTATGTTAATAATAGCTCCTCGGCCAATTTGGTCAACCTTTTCAAGTTTATCGTTGGCTACCTCGACAAGCATACTTTCTTTTAAAGGAACTAATGACCAATTTATCTTATCGCAAAAGTGTCTACATACATAACTTCTATCAGCATCAGTATCAAATAGGACAGAAGCTAAAAGATTGTTGATAGTGAATATACCTGTCATCAATTCGGGGTTCTCGCGTGCATCCCTTGCATTAACATTAAAAGCTCTACCACGCGGTGGTCTGCCGTCCTTAATCTTATTGGGGCAATCATTCCTAAAGTGGCCCTGCTGTCCACACTCGTAGCATTTTCTTAGCCCGTTTTGGTTTGTCCTTGCAGCTGGGACGGGAATCTTGCAGTTCTTGCCAACATGCCCGATCCTGTTGCACTTTTCACAGACCACATTACAATACCCAGTGTGGTGTTTGTAACACCTCTTGCATTGCGGTAGGGTACCTTTGTAGTTCGGGTTGGAGTTTGTGCCGGGGTTGGGGTTTCCACCATTGTTGTGTCTCTTAGCGGGGGTTTGATCATAGGTCCTCCCCTTGTTGTTGTAGTCCCACTTACGCTTCTCACCACTGGCTCCCGATTCGGATTTAGCCTTTTCTGGTTCATCGATGAGGATCTGATTCATGAGCGTATGCGCCATGCGCATTGCTTCGGGAACATTCGGTGGCTTAGACAAGGTGACATTACCCTTGATGGACTTAGGGAGTCCCCAAAAGTATCTCTCCATACGCTTGAATTCCGGGGTAACCATGGTAGGACACATAAGAGCTAACTCAAGAAACCTCTGATTGTAACCATCGAGATCGTTGCCAACAGCTTTCAATTGCATAAACTCCATTTCCATCTTTTGTATCTCGGTTCTCGGACAATACTCATCAATCATAGCCGCTTTGAACTCCTCCCATGGCGTAGCATACACCTCATCAATACCTTGTGCCTGAGCCATGGTGTTCCACCGCGTGAGGGCGCCATCAGATAGCGTGCAGGAAGCAAATTTGGTTTTGTTAGACTCGAAACAGTTGCTGACTCGGAATACTGATTCAAGCTTTTCAAACCATCTAGTGAGACCAACAGGCCCCTCAGTTCCGCTGAAGTTATGTGGTTTACAGCTTTGGAATTCCTTGTAGGTTCACCCGTTTCGAACGGGTTGGATAACCGGCGGTGGTTCAGCTTGAGGGTTCATTTCTGCCAAGGCTACGGCGGCTTGTTCATTAATCATCTCTTCGATTTGAGATGTTGTGGATGTTGTTCGTGTGTTTGCCATTGCCCTTCGAAACAAAAGTTTTGACTTAAGTCAAAATCCAGCATACAACATACAATAATACCGTATATAGTAAACAGGGAAACAACACAACGCATGCCAATTAAGTAATGCAACCAGGCACAAATACCGGAAAACCAACATACAGTAATGTAAATAGAACACTGTGCAAGAATTTAACAATACAAAGTTCCATTCATTAATAAAGAGTTGCATACATCCGCATAAGTTCGCACATTACATAAGGAAAACATGGAACTACAAACGAGATTACAAAATGAAACCTACTACAAAGCTCTATGGTGACGGTGGGTAAAGGATGTCCAGCACATGGGACATCTGCTCCTCGAGCTCAGTCACCCGAGCACAGAGGATCTCCACCTCCCTTGCCAGTTCCTCGACAGAGGGAGGGGCTGGCAGAGCAGGCGGTGCTGCTGGTGCAGGTGGTGCTGGTGGTGCAGATGGTCCGGCTCCAGAGGTAGATGCTACACGGCGGTAAGGCTTACACACAAACGGATCAGCTGGGTAAGGCACGACTCGCTTACGGGTGGTAACCCTACAACGCTGGCCATGTGCATCAGTGAATGCTCGTCCTCTGTTGATCCCCGGAATAACGGTGCCATCGAAACGGTACCGCTTCTTCAGCAGGGTGGAGGGTGGCTACACAGGTGCATCATCAGGGTTCTCCTCGTCGGAGTCATCGTCACTAGTGTCGTCTGTAGATGAGTCGTCGGATGAAGAATCAGCTGGGGGTGGCGGCGATCGGCGACCGGTAGTCATGATCCGGTATCTGAAAGGTGGGATCGGTATGACACATCCATCGGGAAGGCGTCGGCACCAATGGTTATGCTCATTACGGAACGGAACATCCCCGTATTCCCCGGGAATCACAACACCACCTGGACGAGGCTGTGGCTCCTGAGGTACCGGGGCAACTGGAGCTGAAATCTCCGGAGGGTCCTGGGCTCCGACTGTGGTAACCACTGGTACATGTGTATGGCTACTGGTTTTGGAGGATGAAGCGCCAAGGTCACTAGAGGGTGTCGTCGACGAAATCGGAGGGTCGACAACAGTGGCAGGTGAAGTGTCTGAGGAGTATGAGTCGCTGCCCAAAATGATGACAGGTGGAATATCCGACATCTGAACAAGGAAAATAACTTTTCCATATCAGTAAGTCATAAGCAAGCATGTATTAGGCACTATAGCAACCTAGCATGGCAATAACAATAGTGCTAAACAGAAATAACATGTGAAAGCAGATAGTAATCATGCAATAGCGGAAGTAAGCATACAACAAGTTCGCATGGCAGTGAAGATAAGCAATAGTATGCAGTAAGATCACATAGCAGTAAAAGTAAGCAGTAGCATGCAGTAAGTCTCGCAGAAACAAGTAAACTAGCAAGTTGTAGATTAGTCCTATTAGTGAATCCTACTCGGGTTGGTCTAGACTCACTAATGCAACCTAATTCCCTACAACCAATGCTCTGATACCAACTGTGACGCCCCGTACAAAACCATCATGTATGATTCGTCAATAACAGGATCTTTACACGGTTGAATACTACATGCTGTTTGAAAACCGATTCGCATTCATTAAAAAGATAACGTTTTACAAAGATAACATGTCATAAGACTTATTACAAACCATTGTTCCAAAATAACATGAGTTTACAAATGCAAAACATAGGTTTCATAATTTGAGACATCTCTAGTAATGCAGCGGATAACTAGTACAGTAGGTCCATAACAGCAATTCAATAACAGCATGACAGCAAGTCTAACAGCGGAAGCAAGAAACCTCTAGGCACTTGAGAAATACACGCTTAAAAAGTCAACACGAATGTTGGTGAGCTATAGTTTAAGTTGTAACAGTAATGCAAGATAGACCACGAGATTTCAGTGCTGCAACAGCGTATCAAAACAGTATGAAAAGTATATGCATAACCGTTAAATGCTAGCACGACTAGCCCGAGTGGGGATGTCAAACCCTATGGATCCATATCTAAGATTCGCGTTCACCGGTTCAAAGACCAATGACTAAACGTTACCGTGCTAAAGGGAATGTTTATGCCGTTGTATAACCCACACACTTATAAAGTTTAAGTACTCGTGCCTAACATGTAAAACTTAAAAAGCGCATGTATTCTCTGTCCCAAAAATAGTAAAAGTGGTAAAAAGGTATGCTATAACTCACAGTGATAAAAGCGGTAAAGTCGGTAATGAAAGTACGCAAGTAGTAAGTCGGTCCGAAAGGTCGTCAACCTAAATCAAAGGTTACTAGGTCAGTAGGTTGTCTTTATAAATTCTAATAATGCATAAAATAAGTTTAAGTGTCATCATCATCATCATTCATCATCATAAAAGCTAAGTAAGTTCGACAAGAATAGAGATCGAAACAATAGGCTGACTTCGGTCAGCTGCTATGACCTCTACGTAAATCGAAAAGATGCATAGTCAGTGGCTATATATGAGTCCCCTAACCACTGACCAATTTCCAGTACCTAACTCGTCAATGTTCCTGTTGAACAACAAACCATGACCAATTTTAAGCTCAAAGTCTGAGCACTGGTCAAAACTTCCAGATTTCTGGCTGATGCACTGGGTCAGCAGCCCAAAGAAGTAGTACCAAAGGGGTGGCATATGCTTCCTCAAAGGTGTATGAGCAATCGGTTGAGTAAACCCAATGATTACTATCACCTCCCTTCTGAATACATCGCTCGTTGGTGAATCGACAAACGGTCCATCTGGTAATTGAAGGGCACGGCGGATGGCTTCAGCGGTGATGGAGCACGTTTGGGTTTCAGTTACCATGCCACCAATACATTGAACATTCTGAGGAGTGGTGGCAGTGGTAGCAGTATACCAGAATCTTGCCAAGCAGGCACCATAAAGGCGTGAAGGTACACCGGTGATAGCCCTAGCCAGAGGGGATTGCCGGATGTAGTCAATGAGCGTTTCATACCCCATATTGACCTTTGATTTGGGGATGGAGAGTGAATGAGCAGCATTGCCTCTTGATAGGCGAATAGTCGTGTGATCAAGTGCATTAGTATCCCTAACCAGAGCTGGATGAAGATTGAACAGTGGTTCATTAACAACTTGTTCCTCTGGTGCCGGTGGTGGTTGTTGATCAGGTTTTTGTGCCGGTTATTGTTGCTGCTGTTGTTCCTCTGGCTAGTGTTCAACGTGTGGTGATTGAGGTTGGTCTGCCATTGATGAAAGGTAAGGATGAAAATATGAACTTGTGAAAGTTGGAGGATTTGAAGAGTTTGGGAGAAAAGAGTATGTGAATTTGAATATTGAATAACCGAAGGTTATTATGGAAGGTAAAACACTCTTTTAACCGTTGTGATTGGATGAAAAAGTGCAGGAGAGAGAAAATGACAACTGTCATTTAGCAGGCGCGTGGGCAGATGTAACAGACTGGCATACTTTCGAGGGGACACAGACTGTTAATTTGACGTATATACGGCTTGAACACTCATACCTCCCATTCAGCATTAAATGCAGCAGGTTTTAATTTAAAAAATGATTTTAAAAAAACACAAAATAAGTTTTGTATTAAATACAAAATACTTTGTTACATTTAATATGTCATGAATTTAATTTAAATCATTGGGAGTAAATGAGTTTCAGATTTAAGGAATCATTTAATTTTGTGAGCTATTTATTATTTTAATTAAAAACATTTTGAGTAACCAAAGTATAAAAGACCTTGTTGTACTGAGTATTTTACATGTAGGCAGTAAGTTAAAAAAAATGACTTACTGGTTTGCCCTACATGTTGTAGAGCCAGCACACCAACAAAAATTGTCTTTTATTTAAAGTGCAAGCATACCCAGCTCTGAGATGAGATAGTTAAAACGTTTCTCATCTAAGGGCTTTGTGAATAGATCTGCTAACTGCTGGTCTGTTGAAATAAAATGTAGCTCCACATCTCCTTTTTGAACATGATCCCTTATGAAATGATATCGAACGTCAATGTGCTTTGTTCTTGAATGCATCACAGGATTGTTGGTGATAGCAATTGCACTTGTGTTGTCACAGTAGATTGGAGTCTTTGTAACATGAACACCATAGTCTTTCAGCTGGCTTTGCATCCATAGTACTTGAGCAGTACAACTACCAGCAGAAATGTATTCCGCCTCAGCAGTAGATGTGGACACAGTATTTTGCTTTTTGCTCGTCCAGCTGACTAGCCTACCACCCAGTAACTGGCAACCACCAGTAGTATTTTTCCTGTCTATTTTACACCCTGCAAAGTCAGCATCTGAATACCCAATTAGCTCAAAATCCTGGTCTTTGGGGTACCAAAGACCACATTTAGCAGTAGCTTTCAGATACCTAAATATCCTTTTTACTGCTAGCAAGTGTGACTCTTTAGGATCAGCTTGATATCTGGCACAGAGACATGTGGCAAACATAATATCTGGTCTGCTGGCTGTAAGATAAAGTAGGGATCCAATCATACCTCTATATTCAGTGATATTTACTGGTTCACCATTGGGATCAGCATCTATTTTAATAGATGCTGCCATTGGGGTCCCTATATCTTTTAAAGAGGTCAGACCAAATTTCTTTAGCATTCTTTGATATATTTATCCTGACTTATAAAAATTCCATCATCAAGTTGTTTAATTTGCAATCCCAAAAAGTATTGCAAATCTCTTTGTAAGCTCATTTCATATGTCTTTGACATAAGTTTTGAAAAATCTTGACAATGTTTTTCATTTTTAGATCCATAAATAATATCATCCACATATATCTGTACCAGCAAGAGATCACCATATGTCTCTTTTGAGAACAGAGTGGTATCAATTGTTCCAACTTTAAAACCTATACCAGTGAGATACATATGAAGTGTCTCATACCATGCTCTTGGAGCCTGTTTGAGGCCATAAAGAGCTTTTTCTAGCTTGTAGACATGGTCTGGATATTTACTGCTTACAAAATCAGGAGGCTGTTTGACATAAACTTCTTCTTGCACCTTCCCATTTAGAAATGCAGATTTAACATCCATCTAGAATACCCTAAAGTTCATCTTAGCAGCATTTGCCAAGAACAATATGATAGCTTCCATCCTAGCCACTGGAGCATATGTCTCTCCATAATCCAATCCTTCTTCCCGTTTGAACCCTTGAGCTACCAATCTAGCTTTTGTTTCTGATCACAATCCCATCTTCGTCCATCTTGTTCTTGAAAACCCACTTGGTATCAATAATTTTCTTAGTTTCATCATCAGGCTTAGGTACCAATGTCTAAACCTTATTCTTATCAAACTGGAAGATCTCTTCTTGCATAGCTCCTGCCCAGCTTGGATCTTTGATTGCTTCATCAGGACATTTAGGTTCAATGGTAGACACAAAATTTACATGCATACAAAAATTGCTGGTTGCATGCCTTCTTGTTTTAACACCACTAGCCAGATTACCAATAACTTATCAAAACAGTATGAAAAGTATATGCATAACCGTGGGCACCCGGTAACTAGACTTAACGTTTATAACCCCCTGAAAGTACACTTGGCGAGTGCGTATGTTCACGAAGTATTAAACACCCGTTAAATGCTAGCGCGACTAGCCTGAGTGGGGATGTCAAACCCTATGGATCCATATCTAAGATTCGCGTTCACCGGTTCAAAGACCAATGACTAAACGTTACCGTGCTAAAGGGAATGTTTATGCCGTTGTATAACCCACACACATATAACGTTTAAGTACTCATGCCTAACATGTAAAACGTAAAAAGCGCATGTATTCTCTGTCCCAAAAATAGTAAAAGTGGTAAAAAGGGATGCTATAACTCACAGTGATAAAAGCGGTAAAGTCGGTAATGAAAGTACGCAAGTAGTAAGTCGGTCCGAAAGGTCGTCAACCTAAATCAAAGGTTACTAGGTCAGTAGGTTGTCTTTATAAATTCTAATAGTGCATAAAATAAGTTTAAGTGTCATCATCATCATCATTCATCATCATAAAAGCTAAGTAAGTTCGACAAGAATAGAGATCGAAACAATAGGCTGACTTCGGTCAGCTGCTACGACCTCTACGTAAATTGAAAAGATGCATAGTCAGTGTCTATATATGAGTCCCCTAACCACTGACCAATTTCTAGTACCTAACTCGTCCTCGTTTGACCGTGGCGACGGTTTAAGTGCGAGTAGGTCAGGAATTTCAGCACAACGTTAATAGGGTGTAGTGACTCTCGGAGGGCCATAAATCCTAAACCGTAACTCGGATTAAGACGAGGCCTAAACGGAAAATCATCTACTCGAACCGAACTAACTGAAAATCAACTTTCTAGTAGCCCAGGTGGTCTGATCCGATACGAAAATCAGTGGACAAGTGCCCCGGTGAGGTTCTTGGTGCTTGATGCTCATCACGGTTCTCATCCTTGATGCCTGTAGCTTCAAGTGTACAACTCTTTGATGGTTTAGCATCACTTTTGACCAAGATTCAGCATTAATACACAATATGTTAAGACCAAGTAAGAACACAACTCATTCATGAGTCTTAGATGGATGATGAACCAAGGTTACATCATATCCTTAGTCTTAACACAATTTCAATTCACAATAACAACTAATGCTACAAACTTTACATCAATTCAACAAGTATAAGCACAATCTAAGTCAAATGAGGTGATGGAACCCTAAGCTAGAGAGCTTGGATCCATTTCACACAAGTTACAAGGTTACAAAGCTAGAAAGCTTGAACCTTTAAGTGTTCTTGAAGATCTTGAAGCATAAAGCTTGGATCTTGAAGATACATGAAGATTACAAACAAATGTTTGAATCTTTTCAACAAAATAACAAGATCAAAGCAAAAAGAACTTAGATCTAACAAAAAGATATGAAGATTCAAGCTAGAAAGCTTGCATCTTGTTTGTTCTTGAAGATCTTGAAGCATAAAGCTTGGATCTTGAAGATGCATGAAGATTACAAACAAAAGTTTGAATCTTTATCACAAAATAGAAAGATTAAAGTATAAAAGAAGTAGATCTACAAAAGATATGAAGATTCAAGCTAGAAAGCTTGAATCTTCCATGTTCTTGAAAGATTCATGCTTGAATCAACAAGATATAAGTAAGATCAAAGTTAAAAGAAACTTTGATCTCCATATTATGATGATGATGACCACGAAATTGGAAGGAAAAGAAGAAGGAAAAGAAAACTTACAAGAGGAACGAAAGAAGGAACAAGTGTGTGTGAAAACCAAATGATCAAGTGTGAGGTAAATGACTAGTGGATTGGTGACATGGCACCTAAGGGTGCCGTGATTTTGAGGGGAGGGGGAGGGAGACAAAGTTTTGCTTTATGGCTAATGGTGTCTAAAGTGTGTCCTTATGCTAGAATCTTAAGTGACAATATGGATAATCCTTATCCATTATGCTCGTATGACTCACTAATTAATTAATTTATTTATTTATTTATTATTATGGGCCACTAGTAATAATACTTGGGCTAATTAATTGGGTCACTAGCTAGAGTAGGGTGGGCTTGAGCCCAACAAAGGTAGAAAGTCCAACAAGACTAACTATTGGGCTTTAGCAATTATATAAATAAAATTAAGCATCCAAAGGCCCAAGTAATTATTAATATAAAATAATAATTAATATTTCGCAGTCCAAAAGTTCCGGTTGCGACAAAAGTCAAACGTGCGCGCAGTTCGCGGTTTATTCGTAACGGCAAGTAACACTAACGGTTATAAAGCATCCAATGGACAAGTTAAGCATTCCACAAACACCAAGGCATGTTTTAGGGTAAATATGAATATAAAGCATGTGTGCTAAGGTTCTGGAGTAACAGAGTAACACAGTACGCACAAAAACGCAGTTTTGCTAAAATACAGGGCATAAAAGCAAGTCAAAAAAGTCGGGTCGTTACATTACCCACATGTTAATGGAAATTTCATCCCGAAATTTAAGCTGAGGCAGGTGTTGGAGTCGGGAAAAGGTGAGGATACTTCTGCTTCATTTGATCCTCTCGCTCCCAGGTAAACTCAGGTCCACACTTGGCATTCCATCGAACTCAGACAATTGGAATCTTATTGCGTTTCAAGGTTTTGACCTCACGGTCCATAATTTCTACAGGTTCCTCCACAAAGTGGAGCTTTTCATCAATCATAAGTTCTTCCAATGGTATGATAAGTTCTGGTGGAGCAAGACACTTTTTCAAATTTGATACATGGAAGGTAGGATGAACAGCACTCAACTGAGTCGGAAGATCCAAACGGTAAGCAACGGGTCCAACACGTTCAAAAATTTCAAAAGGACCAATGTATCGCGGGTTTAACTTTCCACGCTTTCCAAAACGAATTACACCTTTCCAAGGTGCGACCTTCAACATTACCCGGTCACCTACGTTGAATTCGAAGTCTTTACGTTTAAGATCAGCATAACTCTTTTGGCGATCGCGGGCCATCTTAAGTCTCACTTGAATCTGAGAAATCTTCTCCGTCGTTTCATGGACTATCTCGGGTCCGGTGATTTGCACTTCGCCTAACTCCGCCCAACAAATAGGAGAACGGCACTTGCGACCATACAACGCTTCAAAAGGTGCGGCTTTAATACTCGAATGATAACTGTTGTTGTAAGAGAATTCGGCTAGCGGCAGATGCCTTTCCCAAGACTTTCCAAAGTCAATAACACAGGCACGCAACATGTCCTCCAATGTCTGAATCGTTCGTTTACTCCGACCGTCGGTCTGTGGGTGATAAGTGGTGCTCATATCGAGACGAGTTCCCCAGGCTTCTTGCAAAGATCGCTAGAAGCTGGAAGCAAAACGGGGATCGCGATCGGAGATAATTAATAAGGGCACACCATGACGAGATACAACCTCTTTAATGTACAGTTGAGCAAGTCTCTACATTGTATCTGTTTCTTTCATCGCTAGAAAATGAGCAGATATGGTAAGACGGTCAACGATAACCCAGATTGTATCGTATCCACCCACCATCTTTGGTAGCTTCGTGATGAAATCCATTGTAATTGCTTCCCATTTTCATTGTGGGATTTTTGGTTGTTGAAGTAATCCAGATGGCCTCTGATGTTCAGCCTTAACCTTCGAACAAGTCAAACACCTTCCAACATAAGTTGCAACATCCTTCTTAAGATTTGGCCACCAATACTGTTCCTTAAGATCGTGGTACATTTTTCCGGCTCCTGGATGAATCGAATATCTCGACTTGTGGGCTTCATCAAGTATAAGGTTCCGTAGATCTCCATAACGAGGTACCCAAATTCTTCCGGCATAACATCGGAGTCCAGACTCCTTAACCTCGAATTTAGAGACGAGGATGTTCAGGTATTCACGAGATATGTTCTCCTCCTTGAGAGCCTCTTCTTGGGCTACTCTGATCTGGCTATGGAGGTTCGAATGGATGGTGATGTTCAGAGCCCGAACACGAAGAGGTACCGTCCTCTCTTTTCGACTTAATGCGTCAGCTACAACATTGGCCTTACCAGGATAGTAACGAAGTTCACAATTATAGTCGTTTAGCATCTCAATCCATCGTCGTTGTATCATGTTCAGCTAATTCTGATCAAAGATGTGCTGGAGGCTTTTGTGATCGGTGAATATGGTACTCTTTGTTCCATAGAGATAGTGTCTCCATAGCTTCAATGCAAAGACAACGGTCCCAAGTTCGAGATCGTGAGTAGTGTAGTTTTGCTCGTGGACCTTCAGTTGACGAAATGCATAAGCAATGACCTTCATTCTTTGAATCAACACACAACCAAAACCATTCTTCGAAGCATCGCAGTACACAACGAAGTCGTCACTGCCTTCAGGAAGCGATAAGATAGGTGCGGTGGTTAACTTCTACTTCAGGGTTTGAAATGCTACTTCTTGTTCATTTTCCCAAACAAACTTCTTCCCTTTATGAGTTAATGCAGTCAACGGACGCGAAATCAAAGAGAAACCTTCAATGAACCTTCGGTAATAACCGGTAAGACCTAGAAATTAGCGGATGTGAGTAGGAGTAGCGGGGGTTTCCCACATGCTGATAGCCTTGATCTTGGCCGGATCAACTTTGATACCTTGATCACTCACAATATGACCCAGAAATTGACCTTCCTTCAGCCAAAATTCACACTTGGAGAATTTGACATAAAGCTGCTCTTGTCTCAAGAGTTCAAGCACTAACCGAAGATGTTGCTCATGTTCTTTTTCACTCTTGGAGTAGATGAGAATATCATCTATGAAGACGATAACGAATTTATCTAGATAAGGCTTGCAGACACGATTCATGAGGTCCATGAACACGACTGGTGCATTGGTTAATCCGAACGGCATCACGAGAAACTCGTAATGACCATAGCGGGTTCTAAACGCAGTCTTCATCACATCACTCTCCTTCACCCTTAACTGGTGATAACCTGATCGCAAATCGATCTTAGAATAAACGCTTGATCCTTGTAGTTGATCAAAAAGATCGTCAATTCGGGGAAGAGGATATCGGTTCTTGATCGTCAATTTGTCGAGTTCGCGGTAGTCGATACACATACGGAAGGATCAATCCTTCTTCTTCACGAATAAAATAGGTGCGCCCCAAGGTGATGAGCTCGGTTGGATAAACCCTCGATCGAGCAATTCCTGCAGTTGACTCTGCAACTCTTGCAGTTCTGTAGGTGCCAGACGATAGGGCGCACGAGCTACGGGTGCAGCTCCCGGCACTAGATCGATTTGGAATTCCACTGCTCTGGGTGGCGATAATCCAGGAAACTCTTACGGAAAGAAATTGGGGAATTCATTCACGATTCGCACATCATTCACACTCTTCTCCTCTGATTCTAAAGCCTTCACGTGTGCTAAAACGGCAAGTCGTCCTTTCTTCATAATCTTCTACGCTTTCATACAACTAATGAGGTTCAGTCTCGAACTACATCTCTCTCCGTATAACCAGTGGCTCACCATCTCCTTGTGGTATACGAAGAGCTTTATCTCCACAGATAACATCGGCCCTTACTTTAGTCAACCAGTCCATGCCGACAATCACGTCAAAGCTTCCCAATTTGATGGGTATCAAGTCAATTTCGAAATCCACGCCAGCTATGTTAATAATAGCTCCTCGGCCAATTTGGTCAACCTTTTCAAGTTTACCGTTGGCTACCTCGACAAGCATACTTTCTTTTAAAGGAACTAATGACCATTTTATCTTATCGCAAAAGTGTCTACATGCATAACTTCTATCAGCACCAGTATCAAATAGGACAGAAGCTAAAAGATTGTTGATAGTGAATATACCTGTCATCAAGTCGGGGTTCTCGCGTGCATCCCTTGCATTAACATTAAAAGCTCTACCACGCGGTGGTCTGCCGTCCTTCTTCTTATTGGGACAATCATTCCTAAAGTGGCCCTGCTGTCCACACTCGTAGCATTTTCTTGGCCCGTTTTAGTTTGTCCTTGCAGCTGGGACGGGAATCTTGCAGTTCTTGCCAACATGCCCGATCCTGTTGCACTTTTCACAGACCACATTACAATACCCAGTGTGGTGTTTGTAACACCTCTTGCATTGCGGTATTGTACCTTTGTAGTTCGGGTTGGAGCTTGTGCCGGGGTTGGGGTTTCCACCGTTGTTGTGTCTCTTAGCGGGGGTTTGATCATAGGTCCTCCCCTTGTTGTTGTAGTCCCACTTACGCTTCTCACCACTGGCTCCCGATTCGGATTTAGCCTTTTTTGGTTCATCGATGAGGATCTGATTCATGAGTGTATGTGCCATGCGCATTGCTTCAGGAACATTCGGTGGCTTAGACAAGGTGACATTACCCTTGATGGACTTAGGGAGTCCCCAAAAGTATCTCTCAATACGCTTGAATTCCGGGGTGACCATGGTAGGACACATAAGAGCTAACTCAAGAAACCTCTGATTGTAACCATCGAGATCGTTGCCAACAGCTTTCAATTGCATAAACTCCATTTCCATCTTTTGTATCTCGGTTCTCGGACAATACTCATCAATCATAGCCGCTTTGAACTCCTCCCATGGCGTAGCATACGCCTCATCAATACCTTGTGCCTGAGCCATGGTGTTCCACTGCGTGAGGGCGCCATCAGATAGCGTGCAGAAAGCAAATTTGGTTTTGTTAGACTCGGAATAGTTGCTGACACGGAATACTGATTCAAGCTTTTCAAAACATCTAGTGAGACCAACAGGCCCCTCAGTTCCGCTGAAGTTATGTGGTTTACAGCTCTAGAATTCCTTGTAGGTTCACCCGTTTCGAACGGGTTGGATAACCGGCGGTGGTTCAGCTTGAGGGTTCATTTTTGCCAAGGCTGCGGCGACTTGTTCATTAATCATCTCTTCGATTTGAGCTGCTGTGGGTGTTGTTCGTGTGTTTGCCATTGCCCTTCGAAACAAAAGTTTTGACTTAAGTCAAAATCCAGCATACAACATACAATAATTCCGTATATAGTAAACAGGGAAACAACACAACGCATGCCAATTAAGTAATGCAACCAGGCACAAATACCGGAAAACCAACATACAGTAATGTAAATAGAACACTGTGCAAGAATTTAACAATACAAAGTTCCATTCATTAATAAAGAGTTGTATACATCCGCATAAGTTCGCACATTACATAAGGGAAACATGGAACTACAAACGAGATTACAAAATGAAACCTACTACAAAGCTCTATGGTGACGGTGGGTAAAGGATGTCCAGCACATGGGACATCTGCTCCTCGAGCTCAGTCACCCGAGCACGGAGGATCTCCACCTCCCTTGCCAGTTCCTCGACAGAGGGAGGGGCTGGCAGAGCAGGCGGTGCTGCTGGTGCAGGTGGTGCTGCTGGTGCAGATGGTCCGGCTCCAGAGGTAGATGCTACACGGCGGTAAGGCTTACACACGAACGGATCAGCCGGGTAAGGCACGACCCGCTTACGGGCGGTAACCCTACAACGCTGGCCATGTGCGTTAGTGAATGCTCGTCCTCCGTTGATCCCCAGAATAACAGTGCCATCGAAACGGTACCGCTTCTTCAGCGGGGTGGAGGGTGGCTACACAGGTGCATCATCAGGGTTCTCCTCGTCAGAGTCATCATCACTAGTGTCGTCTGTGGATGAGTCGTCAGATGATGAATCAGCTGGGGGTGGCGGCGATCGGCGACTGGTAGTCATGATCCGGTATCTGAAAGGTGGGATCGGTATGACACATCCATCGGGAAGGCGTCGGCACCAATGGTTATGCTCATTACGGAACGGAACGTCCCCGTATTCCCCGGGAATCACAACACCACCTGGACGAGGCTGTGGCTCCTGAGGTACCGGGGCAACTGGAGCTGAAATCTCCGGAGGGTCCTGGGCTCCGACTGTGGTAATCACTGGTACATGTGTATGGCTGCTAGTTTCGGAGGATGAAGCGCCAAGGTCACTAGAGGGTGTCGTCGACGAAATCGGAGGGTCGACAACAGTGGCAGGTGAAGTGTCTGAGGAGTCTGAGTCGCTGCCCAAAATGATGACAGGTGGAATATCCGACATCTGAACAAGGAAAATAACTTTTCCATATCAGTAAGTCATAAGCAAGCATGTATTAGGCACTATAGCAACCTAGCATGGCAATAACAATAGTGCTAAACAGAAATAACATGTGAAAGCAGATAGTAATCATGCAATAGCAGAAGTAAGCATACAACAAGTTCGCATGGCAGTGAAGATAAGCAATAGTATGCAGTAAGATCACATAGCAGTAAAAGTAAGCAGTAGCATGCAGTAAGTCTCGCAGAAACAAGTAAACTAGCAAGTTGTAGATTAGTCCTATTAGTGAATCCTACTCGGGTCAGTCTAGACTCACTAATGCAACCTAATTCCCTACAACCAATGCTCTGATACCAACTGTGACGCCCCGTACAAAACCATCGTGTATGATTCGTCAACAACAGGATCTTTACACGGTTGAATACTACATGCTGTTTGAAAACCGATTCGCATTCATTAAAAAGATAACGTTTTACAAAGATAACATGTCATAAGACTTATTACAAACCATTGTTCCAAAATAACATGAGTTTACAAATGCAAAACATAGGTTTCATAATTTGAGACATCTCTAGTAATGCAGCGGATAACTAGTACAGTAGGTCCATAACAACAATTCAATAACAGCATGACAGCAAGTCTAACAGCGGAAGCAAGAAACCTCTAGGCACCTGAGAAATACACGCTTAAAAAGTCAACACGAATGTTGGTGAGCTATAGTTTAAGTTGTAACAGTAACACAAGATAGGCCATGAGATTTCAGTGCTGCAACACCTTATCAAACCAGTATGAAAAGTATATGCATAACCGTTAAATGCTAGCACGACTAGCCCGAGTGGGGATGTCAAACCCTATGGATCCATATCTAAGATTCGCGTTCACCGGTTCAAAGACCAATGACTAAACGTTACCGTGCTAAAGAGAATGTTTATGCCGTTGTATAACCCACACACTTATAAAGTTTAAGTACTCGTGCCTAACATGTAAAACTTAAAAAGCGCATGTATTCTCTGTCCCAAAAATAGTAAAAGTGGTAAAAAGGGATGCTATAACTCACAGTGATAAAAGCGGTAAAGTCGGTAATGAAAGTACGCAAGTAGTAAGTCAGTCCTAAAGGTCGTCAACCTAAATCAAAGGTTACTAGGTCAGTAGGTTGTCTTTATAAATTCTAATAGTGCATAAAATAAGTTTAACTGTCATCATCATCATCATTCTTCATCATAAAAGCTAAGTAAGTTCGACAAGAATAGAGATCGAAACAATAGGCTGACTTCGGTCAGCTGCTACGACCTCTACGTAAATCGAACAGATGCATAGTCAGTGGCTATGGCTCCGTATATGAGTCCCCTAACCGCTGACCAATTTCTAGAACCTAAATCGTCTTCGTTTGACCTGGCAATGGTTTAAGTGCGAGTAGGTCAGGAATTTCAGCACAACGTTAATAGGGTGTAGTGACTCTCGGAGGGCCATAAATCCTAAACCGTAACTCGGATTAAGACGAGGCCTAAATTGAAAAAAATCTACTCGAACCGAACTAACTGAAAATCAACTTTCCAGTAGCCCAGGTGGTTTGATCAGATACGAAAATCAGTGGACAAGTGCTCCGGTGGGGTTCTTGGTGCTTGATGCTCATCACGGTTCTCATCCTTGATGCTTGTATCTTCAAGTGTACAACTCGTTGATGGTTTAGCATCACTTTTGACCAAGATTCACCATTAATACACAATATGTTAAGACCAAGTAAGAACACAACTCATTCATGAGTCTTAGATGGATGATGAACCACGGTTACATCATATCCTTAGTCTTAACACAATTTCAATTCACAATAACAACTAAAGCTACAAACTTTACATCAATTCAACAAGTATAAGCGCAATCTAAGTCAAATGAGGTGATGGAACCCTAAGCTAGAGAGCTTGGATCCATTTCACACAAGTTACAAGGTTACAAAGCTAGAAAGCTTGAACCTTTAAGTGTTCTTGAAGATCTTAAAGCATAAAGCTTGGATCTTGAAGATACATGAAGATTACAAGCAAAAGTTTGAATCTTTTCAACAAAATAACAAGATCAAAGCAAAAAGAACTTAGATCTAACAAAAAGATATGAAGATTCAAGCTAGAAAGCTTGCATCTTGTTTGTTCTTGAAGATCTTGAAGCATAAAGCTTGGATCTTGAAGATGCATGAAGATTACAAATAAAAGTTTGAATCTTTATCACAAAATAGAAAGATTAAAGTATAAAAAAAGTAGATCTACAAAAGATATGAAGATTCAAGCTTGAATCTTCCATGTTCTTGAAAGATTCATGCTTGAATCAACAAGATATAAGTAAGATCAAAGCTAAAAGAAACTTTGATCTCCATATTATGATGATGATGACCACGAAATTGGAAGGAAAAGAAGAAGGAAAAGAAAACTTACAAGAAGAACTAGAGAGAAAAGAAAGAAAAACAAGTGTGTGTGAAAACTAAATGATCAAGTGTGAGGTAAATGGCTAGTATTTATAAGCAAATAAAATGACATGGATTGGTGACATGGCACCTAAGGGTGACGTGATTTTGAGAGGAGGGGGAGGGAGACAAAGTTTTGCTTTATGGCTAATGTTGTCTAAAGTGTGTGCTTATGCTAGAATCCTAAGTGACAATATGGATAATCCTTATCCATTATGCTCGTATGACTCACTAATTAATTTCTTTATTTATTTATTTATTATTATGGGCCACTAGTAATAATACTTGGGCTAATTAATTGGGTCACTAGCTAGAGTAGGGTGGGCTTGAGCCCAACAAAGGTAGAAAGTCCAATAAGACTAACTATTGGGCTTTAGCAATTAAATAAATAAATTTAAGCATCCAAAGGCCCAAGTAATTATTATTATAAAATAATAATTAATATTTCGCAGTCCAAAAGTTTCGGTTCCGACAAAAGTCAAACGTGCGCGCAGTTCGCGGTTTATTCGTAACGGCAAGTAACACTAACGGTTATAAAGCATCCAATGGACAAGTTAAGCATTCCACAAACACCAACCCATGTTTTAGGGTAAATATGAATATAAAGCACCTGTGCCAAGGTTTCGGAGTAACAGAGTAACACAGTACGCACAAAAACGCAGTTTCGCTAAAATACAAGGCATAAAAGCAAGTCGAAAAAGTCGGGCCGTTACATCTTGACTGGGAGATGAGGCTGGGGCAGTTTCATCAAATGTAACATTAATTGATTCTTCAAAACAACCCCTTCTTTTATTGAAAACCCTATATGTCTTCATCAGCCTTAGCATCAAACTTTCCCAGCTGATCCCTATTGTTTAGAATGAAACAGGGAGTGCCAAATACAAGAATATACCTTCATCAACCTTAGCATCAAACTTGCCCAGCTGATCCCTATTGTTTAGAATGAAACAGGGAGTGCCAAATACATGAAGAAATGAGATTGAGGGTTTTCTTCCTTTGAGAACTTCATAAGCAGTTTTCTGATGTCTTTTCACTATTAAAGATCTATTCTGGGTAAAACGTTCAGTGTTCACAGCTTCTGCCCAATATGAATTTTCAGCCCAGACTCAGCTAACATAGATCTTGCTGCTTCAATGAGAGTTCTGTTTTTTCGTTCTGCAACACCATTTTGTTGAGGTGTTCTCACAGCAGAAAAGTTCTGTGAAATACCTTTATCAGCACAAAATTCTTCTAATGTAGCATTTCTGAATTCTGTACCATGATCACTTCTTAGCCGTTTCACCAGTTGCACATTTAAAAGCTCCATTCTTTTGATAAAATTGATAATTTCATCAGCAGCTTCACTCTTTTGCTTCAAAAAGAATACCCAGGTGTATCTAGAATATTCATCAACAATAACCAGTGTATACTTCTTCCCACTACAGCTGGCCACATTAACAGGACCAAAAAGATCCATATGAAGTAAATGAAATGGTTTCTCAACATATGATATTTGCTTTGATTTGAATGAGGCATGGTGATGTTTTCCTTTTTCACAACCAGGACACAATCTGTCCTTTACATAAGACATGGTGGGTAGCCCAGACACCAAACTTCTACTAGATAATTTGTGAATATCTTTGAAGTTGAGATGTGAGAGTCTCTTGTGCCATAACCACTTCAGGTTGTCTGCTGCCTTTGAATAGAAATAAGTATCAGTTGTTGTGACTGCTGTGTTCATGTCAATTTGATACATGTTTTCATGACGTTTTGCAGTCAGCAGTGGCTTCCCTGTCTTATCAAAAATAGTGCCAATTTTCCTTCTGAATTGGACTATCTTATTCTTACTTGTCAGTTGGCTTATGCTGAGTAAGTTATGTTTGAGCCCAACGACATATGCAACATTTGAGAACGTGACATTCCCATTAGTCAAAGTACCAAAACCCTTTGTGTAACCCAACGAATTATCTCCATACGAAACAACTGGACCATCCTTTTCTTGATAGTCCATCAGCAGGGACTTACATCCGGTCATATGTCTCAAATAACCACTATCGAGATACCAGATTTGTTTGTTTTGAATGCCCTGCACAGTAGCTAAGAGATTAGTTCTTTTTGGTAACCCATCCAAGGATGGGTTCTGGAAGGGTCATCTTTGATGATCTCTTCCTGTCTGCTGGTTTGCTTGAAGAAGAAGCAACAGATGGGGTTGGGGTAAAAGGACACCGGTTGGCTAAGTGAAACTTGCTGCCACATTTGTAGCATTTTCTCACATTTGGTATCGGTGACTGGTCATACACTGAGTAAAGGGGTGCAGTAAGATCGGGTTGATTTTTGGTTACTGCCTCAATTAGCTGGTCAAGTTTTGACTGTCATAATCTCAGTGATAGACAGCTCATCATTCGAATCCACCTTTTATTTTCCCTTAAGGGCAGCTTTCTTCTTGGAACCAGTACCATAGTCAAGACATATTGCTTTGCCTTTATCATTTGATGAGCCAGCGTGGGAAGTTACTGGCTTGTCTACTGAAGCTGATGAGCTAGAGGAAGTTTTTCCTACTGCCTTGGACTTGCCAGTATTACGTTTGACTGGCTTGTCTACAGCTACTGGTTTACCAGTAAGTTTGTCATTAGCTGGCTCAGCATAATTGGAACTCGAACACGAAGGGGAATCAGTTGGTTTAATTTTTCTAAGATTATTTTTAGTGATTTTCCTTTTGATACATCTTTCTTTTGGAGTCATGTAGTAGATGCTTGAGGGGTCAGTAGTCTCATCAATTGAGGTACTGGCTTCTCTTGCTCTAACTTCATCCTCCAAAATCTCTTTCATGGCAAGTGGTGGGGACACAGTAGCAGGTCTAACGAACTTATTTGTCAAGACCTTTTTACCCTTAACTATCTTGGAAAAAGTATTTGGCAAGACAGCTTCAGGATCAGTTTCAAGAATTGGGTCCATGAAAGTAACTTCTGCAATAGCAGCAGCAGCAGCATAGTCACCAGCAAAGAAAGCTTCAACTTGGGCAGGCACCTGCTCGTTAACACACTTTGCTGTGCGTTGAGCAGATGTACACCACGAAGCGACAACCTTTTTAAGATTATCCAGCTGGTTCTTGACTTCTGCTGCCTTAACGTGAAGAGACCTTAAAGCAAAGTTTTGTTTTTCAAGTTTGGAAATATCATCTTTCAAGATTTTAATTTCATCATTTTTGCATTTAAGTTTTTCATTTAAAGATTTGTTGTCAGTTTTCAAAATTTCTTTACGTTTGCTGCCTCTACATAAGTCAACTCTTAGGTAGTCAAACATTTCGGCTTTTTCGTCATCAGTATGAGTTCAAAAATTATCAACCTTATACATCAATTCAGTTTTCCATTGAGGTAAATCTCTTTTCTGATCAGCTTCCCTCATATCAGCCAAAAACTTACTACCACTATCAGCCTCATCAGACTCCTTGACCTCCTTGGCCATTAAACACAGCTTTTTATCTGGAGCATAACCAGCACCATCATCATCAGTATCACTATCAGAGGAAGACGACGAGCTGGTTTCATCCCAATCATGATGCTCAGCAACTAGAACCTTTTCTGGCTTTTTACCCTTCTTATCAGTCTTAGCACTTTCCTTCATCTGAGCTTTCATAGCTTTGTACTTGTTCTTGTACTTGCAGCTTTTGAGAAAGAGTTAGCATGTGAAGTTGAAGATTTCCTGGACATGCATTCAGCAGCAAAATGTCCAACCTTCCCACAATTATAACACTCAGATTTAGGACCCTTGACTGACTTGCTGCTATACCTAGCACTCGGTTTCTTACTCCCTTTGTATGACTTGCTGGTTCTATTAAGATTGAACCTTTTGAACTGCCTAGCCAACAAAGCCATACCTTCAGCAAACCCTTCTGCATCACTTTCATCATCACTGCTTTCTTCAGACCCAGTACCACAATCCACATGACTCTCAGCTGACTCTTCTTCTGCCAACAACTTTTGAACCAGTAAAGCCTTTTGAGCTTTCTTTTTAGCAGCGGCAATAAGAGCAGTATCATCTGTCTTAGAAGATTTTGAAGTGGTGGGGGCAGACCTAAAGTTTTCTTTCAAGTTAAGTTCAAATTTAGCCTCTGCCTTCTCATGGTTCCAAAGTGAACTATAGAGAGAAGACATGTTAAAGTTCTTTAGGATCTGATTGGTTCTTAACGGGTTAGTAACAGATTTCCATTTAGTAGGCAGTGAATCTATGAATTTGTTTACTTGTTCAAATTCAGTAGGTGACATTCAAAGTGATCAGGTCAGCAATCAAGGAGTTAAACCTAATGAAGGTTTGCTTAAGGGTTTCATTCTTGTAGGTAAAGAACATTTCATATTCTCTTTTTAAAGCAATCATTCTGTTCTGCCTAACTTCTCCCATACCCTCATAGGTAACATCTAGATAGTCCAACATAAGCTTGGCATTTTCTTTTCCCTTAATCAGTTTGAATAGTGGGTTAGGCAAAGTTATGGCTAACAAGGTTCTGATTTTAGGGTCAAGTCCAACACGACGTTTATCCTCAGCATCCCACCTAGAAGGGGTGAGAATAACCTCTCTGCCAGGAACAACAGGAGGGTCAGCTGTAGCTGGAGCACTACCAATAGTCTCAGTGGGTACAAAATGACCATCTGTGGCAATACCAGGAATGAGTGGGTCAATAGACTCAAGGTGAAGCATGAATCTTGCCTTCCAAGTTTCATACTCATCTTCATTAAATTTGGGTGGTCTATTGGATGAGCCATTTTTAAGGTAAGCTGTATTTGAATATGCAGCCATGAGAGAATTCAGATCCAAGATATTAATTATCAAGACTGAAGCTCTGATACCAGTTGTTGGTCCCTTGATAACAACAGGAGTATTGTAGAGGGGGGTGAATGCAATTTCTTTTAAAATAACTTAACAGTTAAACACGATTAGTATTCAAGCATGCAAATAAATAGAGTCACAGGTAATTTTCAACAGTTATTCTTTATTGATTGAATCACAAAGAATCACAACTAGTTGTTACAATAGTGGATACAACAATTTATAGTAGTCATATTAACCGTGTAATGGTTCTATTGTCCACTGGTACATAGGATGTCTGTACTTGTGGGGACAACTACATCAGTGAGCATGCTCTCCTCTTTCCTCTTTGGTAGCTATTTGCAGGAACATCCCAATTCGGTTTGGCACCACTATTTGATTAAACAAATAGAATGTTGGGTTCTCTAGGTGTTATCAAAGTATAACCCATGTCTGCACATGCGTTAAACTTCTGCATTCCCACGTGGTCTTGTAAGGTCACTTGTCAGCCGCCGACGCGTGTCCTTTTCTGTTCAACTTTGTCTTTGACTTCTGTTGAATAGTACCATTGATGTATACCACTCGGGAAACTACTATACTTATAATGGAGCATAGCTGTCTTGTGTAGTAAGCTGCATTCCTGCTGTGCTGGTTATTCATTGCTGAGACACTTTATATTCTTGATTTGCTAAGTACACATCCTGTGCTGATTGAAGAACACTGTCTACCTTGTACTGGTAGACTGAGCAGCAAACTAAACACTCGACACAGTAAAATCTGCTGTCTATACATAAACAAACTTGTGCAGACTGCACATAACATTTTAGTGCAAATAAATTACAGTTTTGTCATAATTAAATCCTTAATTATTTTGTAGACTCAACATAAAGCTATAGGGTAAATCTAAGTATCGACTATACTAAACCACTCCCACAGACCCAGAAGCCAATAGAAAGAATATCGGATTCCTTTAAGTCTGCAAGAATCGGATAATAATTGGGAGATGAGCAAGAGAACACCGCCCACGATAAAACAACAGCAGCAACAAAATACCCCAAATTATTGCACACGAGACCCCGATCCTCAAAACAAGTCACAATTCCCGAGTTAAAAATAGCTCTCCAACAGAGAGATCGTCGTTTGGTTAAACCCGAGAGGTGAAACGGGCGAGGAGTGAGATCGACGAAGAACCCACAACTGTGAACCCAAAGCAATCGAGTCGCCACCAACGATCACACCACCCTGCCAAAATAAGCAGCTGCCACAAACCATCAAACCCAGCGATACCATCACCTCCACTCGTGACCAAAAAGCCACCACGAGCAAGGTGTTGAACCGCCAAGCCTCCGATGAAAGAAACCCATAAACCACTACCAACTGAAATAGTGCCACCTCTACCTGTAACAACCATTTTCCTCCACAAACAAGATGGTCAGCAGCCACCCGTTGATGGGCATGACAACAATAACAACAAATAGAGGATGACCACACAAACAAGCACAAAACTAGCGGCGAGCAACTACCTCCTTTTGAGAAAGATAACAACGAACACCAATTGAGTGGTGAACTGCGCTATCGCTGGTAAGAAAGAGACCGGAAAACCAAACTCCGGCGAGAAAAATAGTTCGTCGAGGAAAATTCGAGAGTAGGGCACATCAACCGACGAAAGAAGGAGAAACAAAAGAACCAGGACCCCAAAAACCACGAGAACAGCGACTGAAAGTGGTCGGGGAGTCGGATCAACCCCAACTCACCTAAAAAAGGGAAAAATAGGACGTCGTAAAAATCGAAAAAGAAAATGACACTACTAGAGAAATGATAATAGAAACCACTATTCGAAACCGGTTTTTTGGGAGATAAAAAAATTCGGTTTGAAAAAACAATCGAAACCGGTTTTATTTCGCACGGAAACTGGGAACCAATTTTGATGCAAAACCGGTTTCTATTCCTTATTTTCGGAATCGGTTTCCACTAACAACCAGTTTGAACTTTGGAAACCGGTTGTTTTAAAAAAACGGTCTCGATGCAAATTCTGACGGCTACATTAAGTTGCAGGTGCACGTACGCGTATGGATGGATATAAACTAGCATCGGCTTTTTTTTTCTTTCTTTTTATACCTTCATTAAATTCAAACTCTCCAATCAATTTACTCTAACATTAACTTCTTCCCCGATCAACTTACACATACATTTACTTCATTCTATAACTTCAATTGACAACAACAAATTCCATTTGAAGAGATTTATTATATTAAGGTATCTTCCACTCTTTTATTGTGTATATATTCAATATTCAATTTAATATATTTAATTTTTTATTTATCTATTTTAGTAGTATGTATTTTGATTGTGTTAGTAGTTTAAATTTGATTTCTTTAATTTGAATATAGCTATTTGAAAATTATTTATCATCATGTTGAAGTTTAAAGAGTTCTCAACGCCTGGAATTTTAAATAAACATAAGGAGGTATGTATTTTTTAAAACTTAATTCTTTTGTGTATGATTTGTGTAATTTATAGTATTACGTTCCTGTAGTAATAAGTATATTATATCTTACGTATATATGGCATACATGCATCTTGTTGATTACGTATACATGGCTTACATACAGCTTGTTAATTGATTTATTTGTATATGTATAGATGGAACATAGAAAATAGATGTACGAGATACCGCGTCATAGTTATGAGTATCTTTCAAAGTTGTTTGAACTTATAAAAGTTGTCGACGCGGATCGAGTGAAAAAATAAAAAGAGAAAGCCCCATTTCCATGTAAAAAGTGTCAAAATTTCAATAGCGATGCGGACCTTAGTTTAGTTAGCCAACATTTAATAGTAAACGCATTTGTAGATAAGTATGATTGTTGGTCATGGCATGGAGAAATATTAGTAGATAATAACAATAATGTTACTTACGAATGTAGTGATGATGTTAGCGATGAAAATATTGATTCGTGGAATGATGAAAATATTGATTCAGATAATGATGGTTATCATGATAATTTAGACGATATGTTCCATGATTTGGGAGGTAATATTGATAAAACCAATTATGATAAGTTTCAACAAGTTTTCACCGACTCAAAAAAACCATTATATGACGGTTGTATGAAGTTTACCAAATTATCCGTCGTCTTAAAGTTAGTAAACTTAAAAGCGAACAAAACAACTGGAGCGATAAAAGTTTCTTGAGCCTTTTAGAGTTATTGCACGAAATGATACCTAAAGATCACGAGCTACCCGTTTCATATTATCGAGCAAAAAAATGACGTGTCCAACGGAATTGGAAGTTGAAAGACTACATGCATGTCCAAATGATTGTATATTATACAGAATCGAGAATAAAGACTTGCATGAATGTTTTGTATGTAATACGTCAAGGTACAAGAAAAAAAAAACAAACGGAAGTTGACAGTGACATGACAAAGAATGACTCTCCCGCGAAACTATTGGGGTATTTTCCAATCATTTCAAGACTAAAATGACTATTTGCGAACCCATGCAAAGTTATTGCGTTAGCACACTGAAGAGCGTAAAAAGGATGCAAAGCTGAGACATGTGGCAGATTCTTCTCAATGGAGGAATATTGATAATATATATACGGAATTTGGAAATGAGGTTAGTTTTTATTATCTGAATCATTAGAACAGGACCCTAACCTATTCTCAAACCCTCTGTCGAGCTCCACCCTGTTCACATTTCTTTGATTTTTTGAAAGGGAAACTAAATGTCTCCCCCTGCTGCCAACAGTCTTTCTTCGGAATCTACTAAACGGGTTGATCCTCACCCCCTTGGACTTAGTTCTGATGGTATTAATCCTTTCGAAAACATGAGCAACCGTCATAGCACTTGGACGATTATTTTATAGATATATAATCTCTGATGCGGCTCCGGTCGTCGTGTTCTTTCCCGTTGTTATCAGCGGTAGGAATATCGGACGGTCGCACCATCCAACAGGGCTTTTTAGACCGTGCGGGCTGTTTGGTTAAGGTCTTCAAGCTTGTAATTTATAAGTGCAGGGATAGACCAAATCACAATATTATTACTCGAACTTTTGTTAAAGGTTTGTAATGGATAATTATGACTCGGGTGTCGTTATTTTAACGTTTTAACCAGGATTAATTTTTATTACTATAAGTATATCTTTTGGTATTTGTTATTTCGCAATTTTTAAAAATTATAATTAAAATACTAAAATAAATTAATAGGGAGGTACTTTATATGATGAAAGCGTGTGTATTAAATCTATAAGCTGCATCTCGGATTAGGATACTATTGTTTCGTGGAATATTATCACTTTTATTCTATCTAATATATATTTATTCATTAATTTATTTCCACAAAACTTAATTCACGCACAAATAATTAATGTGTTATGTGATAATATTATAGGGTTTATTAAAAAAATAGTTGCCCTTGTAATAAAATAGACCAACCCAATAACCACCCTCGATTCTTAATTCTCTAATAGAAAATCCCGCAATGGTGTAACAAGAAAGATTAGACCTGTTGACAACAACGGTCCAAAATAGGAATATTATTCCTACCAACTTAAATTGGTAATGGTTAATTTAAACAGTTGAGAATGACCTTCGGCTATGAATAGAGTGATATATATTCGTCATTTAGATTCAAAACAAGTGTTAATGACTACTACTTTATAAAAAACCTTAGAATCCAAATATAAAATGATGGACTTGTATAAGTTGACTAAAACCGACATTGGTTGCGTATCAAGCCAGTTATACAAAGACCACAAGTCCATAATGTTAAACTTTACCAATTAACTGAAAACGACATCGGATGCGTATCAAGCCATTTGTTGAAAAAGTGTTGTTATGTTATTTAGTTTCATAAATCATAAATACTCTAGTTTTCTCCAACATGGTATTTATCGTAGTTTTTAAAAGCACATTTATCTCGAGTCTTATACCCCGTGCCCGGCTTAATCTATTTCAATTTTCGGGACACCGACCATACGCTTTTTAGATGCAGAATACTTAAATCCACTTATGTATATTTAAGCACAGTACAAGTTAGATAAACTTTATATAAGTTGACAAAAACTCACTCTATTTATAAAATATTGAATCAAACACTTATAATGATTTAAACGACAACAATAGTAAAACATCCTAAACTTACATTTTTAATAAACATGAAGTAATTTAGCTCATTATAATGAGCTTAACATTCATTATGACATTTTGATATAATACAGATGGAGTCATAGTTGAAACCCCGAGTATATTTATTAGAAGAGTTAATTATACCAATCGTCCCTGTGGTTTTTACTTGATTACGCCGGTCATGCTTTATTCTTAAAAATTAAATTGAACATCCTTGTGGTTTTTAAAAAAAAATGGTGCTAGTCCAATTTCATAATTTCATAACTTTTATCTGTTATCTGCAGTCACATGCACCTCACATGATGGGTATTTTTGGAATAACACCTTATGAACGATTCATTTTCTCATTTAAACACATAAGGAACAACCCATCGTTTCAGTTTCATAATAGGAGGCCATATAACATATCCATATTCGGTCCATTGCATTTTAACCCTACTGATTTAACGATGAACGAATCACAAAAATCGGTGATGATTTCCAACATTGGGAAATCGAACGTGAAGAACCTAATATTTGTAAGTTTTACATTCATTCCTGATAGATATTTGTTTGATTAGATATTTGTCAAAAAAACCTGATGTGTGTTTTAGTCGATTGTTCTATGTGAATGTTTGAAAGTAATATACGTATGACAGTAATATATGTATGAAAGTAATATATGTAAGACAAGAAACGATATGTATGATACTTAATATATGTATGACAGGAATCTGATTATGTATATTACAGATATGTGCATGACAATAAAAGAAACTAAGACTATGAAACTTAATATGTATGAAACTGTACATTGTATCAAAGTGATGTTTTAAAGTTTAACTGCAATTGTTTTTAACTTTTCATTTTGTATTACAGGAATCTGTATTATTTATGAAACCATCCATTTTATCAAAGTGATGTTTTTGGGTTTAACTGCAATTGTTTTTTAACTTGTCATTTTGTACAGACAATCATGATGAAGTAGATGAAGATGAAGAAGAAGATAGTGATTATGTGGTTGATGAGGAGAACCAAGTTGATGTGATTGAAGTTGATATGACTGAATACAACTTACATATTGATACTAAGGTTGAGTTTATGGGAACTTCACGTAATGCAGCCCTCATCACAATTGACAATGAACTAGAAGATGATACTGGTTTGTACTTATGGATAATGTGAATGATAGTGCTACTGATGAAGATGAGACTGATGAAAATGCTATAATCAGAGTAAGGAAAATAAGGAAATTGAAGAACAAGCAACTTCAGATATCAGGTCTTGATAAAGACACATTTTTGTGTTTGTCAAACATTTGGAACCTCAAGAGAAGTGAAAGATTTACTCAACAAGATAGCAGTTGAAACTAGAAGGGATTTGAAAATTGTTAAAAATGATTTGGAAAGAGTTAGAGTTATTTGTCTCGGTACAAACATTGAGTTAGGAAAGTCTGTTGAGTCATGTGATGGAGCAGAGAAATCTGACAAATTTCCTTGGGTGTTGCAAGTAAGCAAGTTACAATTTGGTGAAACTTGGAAGGTTAAAACATTCAATGATAAACGTAAGTGTCAACAATCTATAATTATCAAGCAATGTTCATCTATTTATTTGGCTAATGAGATTATGCAACAAATTGAGGGCAATCCTGACATACCAACACAAGCTTTAAAAGAAGAATTAGAGAAGAAGTATGCAGTCAAAAGTAGTCTTCAGAAGACTTATTATGCAAAACAGAAAACACTTAAATGTATTAGAGGTGATTATAAACAACAATATGGGTTGTGGTGAGTTAATTTCTAAGAACCTAGGTACCACCATTAAAATTGATCTGGAACATTTTCATAGTGCTACTTCTGATTCAAGGCAATTCAAAAGAATATATGTTTGCTTTGGGCCACTAAAGGAAGGTTATAGGTTGTATATGAGGTGGATTCTAGGCTTAGATGGTGCATTTATGAAAGGTCCATTTGGTGACAACCCAGAAATTTCTGAACAAATTTAAACTTAATCTTTATATGTTTCCGACACGATAAGCAAAGTCTATAATGTTGAGTCTCGAAAATTTTGAAACTATGTTCATATATTCAATTAACCCTTCGACTATCCCAAATGATTCACGAACATATATGTGTATATAGATATGTATATATAATATATATTTATATTAATTGAAAACGTTAAAAAAATGTTAGATATATAATACTTTCCATGAACGCATTTGTATCAATTTATGTTTAACATATTTATCGAAGGAATTAAAATATAATATCAAATGATTGAATTATCAGATACATTGTGATATGATTACGAGTCTCTATTGTGAGGTCCACGTTGATTTGAGAAATCTTTCCATTCTAACAATATTCGGAAAATAGTAAAGTGTTTTTCATGAAAGAACAAAAGTGTCAATTAACGAGAACTAGACAAAAGTTAGTGGGGATTCCTGCTTAACTTTCAATGCGTGCTTTACAATGATTGTCATGTATTTCTTAATAAGATAATCATTTAGTTTTCATATTATTGAAAACGTTTAAGATATAGATGAAACCTTTTAAAGAACGAAGTAAATATATACAATAAGTCGGAATGTAAATTGTTAGAACTATATATATAAATAACTTGCATCGTATATTTAAAACGTGTTGATATATATATATATATATATATATATATATATATATATATATATATATATATATATATATATATATATATATATATATATAATTATTTGTAAACAATAATAGCACTCGTTGATTGATTCGATTGATATTTAATTAAATCTGAATGTTCGAGAAATTGAAATATAGTTGTTATAATAATATGATTACTTTCATTATTATTATTAAAATAAATATTAGTATTAATAATATTATGATATAAATATGAAACTTGATATATATAAATTATTATTATATTATTATTATTATTATTATTATTATTAATATTATTATTATTAATTTTATCATTATCATAATTAATAAAAGTGTTATTTTTATTAAAATTATTATAAGTATTGTTATTTTTATTAAAGATACAACTTATTATTATTATTATTATCAATAATATTATTATTATTAATATTATTATTAACATTATTCTTAATAATTACTATTATCATTATTATTATTGTTTTTATTTTTAATATTAATAATATTATTATAATTAAGATATTTATTAATCATTAATATTAAATAAATATATATATATATATATATATATATATATATATATATATATATATATATATATATATATATATATATATATATAAAACAGATAATACGCGTAATAATTCTATCCCTACCTGCTTAATTTATCTTCCTCTTTCTTTTCGTTTTTTTTCTTCTGCTCGTGAGGATGTGTCGACACACCCACTCCATATACAGAAATCGATCATTTAGTTATCTCTTTTAATCAATTAATTACCACCATCATTATCAATTCCCTACTGCTATTCGAGAAATAAAACAGAAATTCACTAAACAAACACCGTCCCCTGTTCGAATAAGGTGAGAATCAAAAACATAAATTTCGTTTTAATCTTAAAAATTTAAAAATGCAGAAGTGTTCTAAATCATGTCATGAAAGTTTCCTCAAATTCTAAGGTTCCAATTCTTCTTAACAAGTTCTAAGTTCGAAGTCAAACATTTTGAAATAAAAAGTCAACACATTGTTCTTCGTGAAATTCAAGCTTGTTATAATGTTTTTGTTTCAATTAACGGTTTAGAAAGATTCTATAAGTGATTGGAAACATATTTTGTGTTATAACTTTATCCTATAACGATCTCAAAATCAAAATCAATTTTTTTTTAAAAAACTGTCGCGACAGCAGATATGGCTGTTTATATATTTTTTTTACTTGATTTCGATGCTAATTCCCAATCATCACATACCGTTTATGTTTCAAGTTACAAAATAACTCAAACTTTAAATTAGTTATATCCGAATTTCGTTTGTCCAATGATTTATTCGAATGTGATGAAGAAGGAAAAAGGGGAAATAGAAAGACTGGGTTAAATTAATATTTCGTGTGCTTATAATCAGAAAAACAAAACTGGATTGAATGGTTACGGGTGTTAGCGGTCAGCGAGAGGTCTCGGGTTCGAACCCTTCTTGGTGCATTTCTTTTAAAAGAAGCTTAGAAGGTAGTTTTATATTTTTATTATTATTATTATTATTATTATTATTATTATTATTATTATTATTATTATTATTATTATTATTATTATTATTATTGTTATTATTATTATTATTATTATTATTATTATTATTGTTATTATTATTATTATTGTTAGTATTGTCATTAATTTAATTATTATTATGATTATTGGTGTTATAATTGTTAGTATTATTAATTAACACTTATCTTTATTATTATGATTATAGTAAGTGAATTATTACTAATGTTATTTTTACTAATATTATTATTATTACAAAGTATTAATATTTAGGAATATTATTAGTATTATTATTATTATTATTATTATTATTATTCTTATTATTATTATTATTATTATTATTATTATTATTATTATTATTATTATTATTATTATTATTATTATTATTATTATTATTATTATTATTATTATTAGTGATATAGTTAGTATTATAATTATTACCAATATCATAACTATAACTATAACTATAACTATAACTATGGTATCATTTTAGTATTATTATCATTATTATGATTATAATTATTATTATTATTATTATTATAGTACAACTATGATGATTATTATTATTAATAAGTATTATACATTTATGAACTAAATTTGAAAATTATGGAAACTCTTATAATCTTGAATAAGATAAGTATTTAGATAAATAAAAGATTTAAATTGATTAAGATATAAATATGATCGTGCATATTGGAAACAAAGTATCTATCTATACATATGTAAACATAGATATAAAACTGTTACGTTCTTAAGATATTAATAAATATTATTATTAGCAATATTATTATTATGATCATTACTAATATTATATTATTATTATCATTATTAACATTACTATTATTATTATTATTATTATTATTATTATTATTTTTATTATTACTATCACTGTTATTATTATTATTTCAAATATATCAATATAAAGTTTTAATATCTAATATGATATTTTTTTTCTTCTCTAAACGTCAACATAGGATAATTATAATACGTAACATATCTTCTACTTAAATTCGTTATATATATATATATATATATATATATATATATATATATATATATATATATATATATATATATATATATATATATATATATATATATATATATATATATATATATATATATATATATATATATATATATATATATATATATATAGTTATACAAATTTTAGATATTTAAAATATAAATAAATAGTCAATAAATTACAAATATAAGAAATATATTAAAATACAAATTTGTTCGATTTCGATTATACGTTTTAATATATATATGAATGATATAGGTTCGTGAATCCAAGACCAACCCTACACTTGTTCAATGTCGTCATATGTATTTTTACTACAAAATACAGTATTGTGAGTTTCATTTGCTCCCTTTTTAAATGCTTTTGCAATATATATTTTTGGGACTGAGAATACATGCGCTTTTATAAATGTTTTACGAAATAGACATAAGTAATCAAAACTACATTATATGGTTGAATGGATCGAAGCCGAATATGCCCCTTTAGCCTGGTAATCTAAGAATTAGGGAACATCACTAATTTTGAGAATTAGTGCACCCTAATTGACGCGAATCCTAAAGATAGATCTATTGGGCCCAACAAGCCCATTCTGGAATTTGGAATGCTTTAGTACTTCAAAATTTATCATGTCCGATGGGTGTCCCGGAATGATGGGGATATTCTATATGCATCTTGTTAATGTTGATTATCAGGTGTTCAATCCATATGAATGATTATTTTTGTCTCTATGCATGGGACGTATATTTATGAGAAATGGAAATGAAAATCTTGTGGTCTATTAAAATGATGAAAATGAATTATTACGATAAACTAATGAACTCACCGACCTTTTGGTTGACACTTTAAAGCATGTTTATTCTCAGGTATGAAAGAAATCTTCTGCTGTGCATTTGCTCATTTTAGAGATATTAATTGGAGTCATTCATGACATATTTCAAAAGACGTTGCATTCGAGTCGTTGAGTTCATGAAGATTATTATTAAATCAATTATAGTTGGATGTATTATGAAATGGTATGCATGCCGTCAACTTTCGATGAAATAAAAGTTTGTCTTTTAAAAACGAATGCAATGTTTGTAAAATGTATCATATAGAGGTCAAGTACCTCGCAATCTAACCAAATGTAATGTATTCGTCCAGATAGATTAGGACGAGGCATTTCAGTTGGTATCAGAGCGGTGGTCTTAGCGAACCATGTCTTGCATTTGTGTGTCTAACTGATAGTGGTTTAGATACATTAGTGGGTCTGGACTTCGACCGTATCTGCATGTCAAAAGTTTTGCTTATCCTTACGTGTCTAAAATCATCTACTTATCATCCTTAGGAAATTACCTGCTTATCATTCTTAGTCTAGACACTTCTTATTTCATTGATTTCATGAATAGTGTAGAGACAAAATTCAGATCTTAGTGTATCTGTTACTGTAGACTTTGTCTGACATGTTTCCTTAATTTCCTCCGTAATCTACGGGATCTTCTGTACTATACATAGATATTTTATGTAATTAGAATATCATCCGATATCCGAAAATCATTTCATAAAATCCTTTACCTAACCGTGCAAGATTAATTCCGCAACCAGTTCAAGTTCGTCAGATTCCGATAACTATTCCGATATGGATTTTCACTCGAGCTTCAAAAGCAGTGTAACCAGAATGGATCAACCGATTAGCCATCATCTATTCTGGTTGAATTGGGGCTGGGTTCGTAGCCTCCTCAATCATTGGAGATAAGAAGAAGGTGATCGTTTTCATCTCCCAGATTGCCCTCTTGGCAAAGAACCTGAAGCACTTACCGGCGAACCTGTATGAAATACCATTTTCTCTCTCATTTCCAGAGTATCTCGTCAGGATTATATACTATACCAAATTCTAGATCATATTTATCCGCTCGTCCGAATCGACAATCACCCCGGTGTAATAGAAGAAGTCAACGAGCTTCGCGCTCGGGTAGTGGCTTTGGAGAATATGGTGCAAAGGTTACAAACACCAGCAGCAGTACCAGCAGCATAACCAGTACCACCATCATCAACGCCAACAGTACCATTACCACCACCAACAACAACCACATCGCAAACCTCAACTTCACAGTCTGTCACACGAACATCAATGTCATACGCACCATAGATACCAAGGAGTACCATCAACAATGAATGATGAAGTATTAATTCATAACTTCATTGAAGAAATATTCTGCGAAGAATATGTGGTTTCTAAAAGTTTTAGAGATTATTTATTCTAGCTCAAACCGAAAATCAAATGAGTTTGATATCATATTGCCTCATTAAATCCATAATTACCTCTGAAGAAAATATATATGTATATATATTTTCATAAAGATTGTATTTGAAAATTCTCTCATACAAACTGTGAATGATGAAAATATTTTAATGGGTAGGTAATACCCGAGGAATATTTAGATTTTACATTAATAAGTTACACTGTACATTCTTCGAATCTGATTCAACAGTCATTTACTATCCCACTTACATCCACAAGATATACGAATCCGTTCACCACAGAATAACCATTTTCATTCAATTTCATATTTGGATTTTGACTTATCAGAATGCAACAAGTGGCATAATGAAAAAAACATTGGACAAAAAATAAAATTTGTTAGAAACAAACAAATTAACTATGAGAAATTTTGTTAAGAATCCACGCTAATTGTTCCTAGCTAACTGATTACATTTTATTTATCGCAATTTTAATTCTCGCAATTTTATTTATCGTTATTTAATTTCTGTTATTTATTTTACACACTTTATTTATCGTCATTTAAATACTGTTATTTACGTATTTTAAATATCGGGACACGTATACAAGGTTTTGACATATAATATCGACGCATCTATATATATTATTTGGAATAACCATAGACACTCTATATGCAGTAATGCTTGAGTTAGCTATACAGGGTTGAGGTTGATTCTATAATAATATATATACTTTGAGTTGTGATCGAGTCTTAGACATGTATACGGGTCACGATACGTATTAATTAATTCGAATATTATAAACTATATATGAATTATGGAGTTAGTAACTGTGGACTGCTAACTGTGAACTACCAACATTGGATAATTAATATAAATTAAAATATTGATTATAATATATGAAACTAAACTATTCTTCAAGTTTGCCACTTGATTTCATCTTACACCTCATTTGTATCTTAACGATTACAATCTACGTTCAAACCTTTCACGAATCTTGAAAACACCTCAATCGAGAGGATGAACCAACCACACTTCATCTACAGAAGGAAATATTTATGCATATAGTTATGCACCCGAAAAACTCTCGAAAACTGAGTAAACATTTAACACGTAGCTGTACTACTTTCTTTAGTGTTATTATTACCCAAAATAACTTGGTAATCCCTTTCAAAGTAGCAAATTTTGTCACAGCTTCAGCAAATCAATTTCGACTTTTCATTCGAATAAACTCTATTATAACTTTGATATATAAGTTTGTCTTTCATCATCGTTATCGGAGAACCGTTTATATTCCACCACATTAGCAGTAAATTAATCAACAACCGTAATGATCTAGGATTTTCTAAAAAATCATTATATTTATCAAAACCCCATCATTTACTCATATGCATCTTGTAACGAGAATTGCCATACGAATCATCGGGAATTAGCAATCAGTATTTTGAAATCTCACAGCATGTCTACACCAACAGTTATATGTGTATATATAATGTCTATCTTCTGGACTTACATACTTTGAATGTGAAGTTTCTGAAAAACCCTTGAATGTGAAGTTTCTGAAAAACACCCTAAACTGCGAACTAGTTCTCGAAATTTTGAAAAATACTGATGAAGCAGCAAAAACTATAAACGATCTTAACAGTAAAAAGTTTGATGATAAAGAATAGTGGATTGGCAAAGCTCAGAAAAAGAGAAGATTTGGTACTGAAAAACGGATTGAGCAAACCATGAAGGAGGCTGTGGACAAATCACAAGGACAAAATCTACCTTCAAAGAATCCAAGTGATTCATTATCTGCTGAAATCGTTAGCAAACACCTTACTCCTTATTCTAAACCTTCACAGACAAATTTTTCGCATCATCCTTTGATTCCAGATATTTTAAAATTCTAAGATATTATCATATCCTCGATGTTTCTAAAGATATCTTCATAACTATTGTTATTCGAAATCATTTACCTCTTCGCGCTATCTGTGTTATATTATAAAAGAAACCATTTTGGTTTCTAAATTCTGAAACCTTCAAGTTTAAAATATGAATGTTATTGAAGTAGTGTTGGGAACTGAAGCATGAGTTAGTATAATATAATGACAATTGATCAACGTGATTATATTACAGAAAGTCATGCTGAGTTTCTAAATGGGACGTGATGATTCACAGATCATAACGTCATCATGTACCATGCTACACGACTCTTGCATTCTACTCAACCTCTAAACATATCAAGAAAATATTTTCTTGATGATTCGGTCTTTTCTGAGGTATTATGATAGTTTGACAAATCAAGATCATGCCATTATAATTTACTTCTTGGAACATTAATCATGCTCATTCTGAAATTCATATCTACGAATTCTGGACCATATTTCGCTTGACTTAAATCCGGGAAGAGAAAACAAAAGCATGAAGCTTCAAAATATCAATGAGAGGATAAATCACAGTAAATTGGAGAGAGTATTAACTGTGGATGTCAATGATTACAGAAAGATAGAAGCAGAGACATCGAAATATAAGGGAAGATATAAAACCCAACAACAACCCAGAAGTTACAAACCGTATATATCGATGCATATAGCAATATAAAGGCACAGGAGAACTAAAAACACTATAAAACCAAGGGTATAGTAAAAGTAAATAGATTCTTCCGGCGTTAGATGAAAAAGAAGAATGACAGATATGAAGTGAGGAGTATATCAAGAATTAGAACTGGATGGAGCATATTGATGAATGCTTTAAAGTGTAAATTGGGAAAGAAAGAATAGAAGGTGTGAGTTGTAAGGAAACAAAGGGGGTGGATTTAAAGGAAAATATTCTACAGAGCAATCAAAACAGATGATTGTATTTAAAGCGGATCCAAATTTTCTTGATTTCTGAAGAATCAAATCTTATTGCGAAGTTTTTCTCCAAATTCGTTGAACTCTGGAAAATCAATTGTGATGACCCAGAAATTTCCGATCAAATTTAAACCTAATCTTATTATGATTCCGACACGATAAGCAAAGTCTATAATGTTAAGTCTCGAAAATTTTGGAACTATGTTCATATAATCAATTACCCTTGACTGTGTCCGACGATTCACGAACAATTATTTGTAAATAAATATGTATATATGTATATGTGTGTGTGTATATATATATATATATATATATATATATATATATATATATATATATATATATATAAATGTAAGTATATAAAATAATTTAAAATCTTAACATATAATTTAAACATTAAAATTAAATATGTAAAATATGATACAAAATAATTAATTATGAATATATAAATATATAAATATATACATATATATCTATATGATTCACATTAACAATTATTTGCAATATATATAAAATATATTAATAAATGTTATCATATAATATAATATTATATGAATGTAATATTAATATCTGTATTATTAATTAAACTGTAATATGAAATTTGATACAAACAATCTATTACAGTTATTATTGTTATCATTGTTAGCATCATTATTAATATAATTAATAGTAAAGTTATAATTTTAGTTATTATGAGTAATATTAGTATTATTATTAAATACCATTATCATTAAGGATTATTGTTATTATTATTATTATAAATTATCATTTCTATCAGTATTATTTTATCATCTATTATTTATCATTAAAAATAATATCATTATAAGAAGTATTATTAATAGTATTATTGTTGTCATTTTGATTATGATTATTATTATTAAACTTAATAAAAATTTTATTTTTATGAATTATAATATCATTATTATTTATTATTATTATAAATACATTTTTATTGTTATTATTAGCATTATTAATATTATTACCATTATTATTAATTTATTTATATAATTTTATTGTATTAATATATATTTGTTTATTTATTAGTAAGAGTTGTAAATGATCAGATACATAGAATCAATTTCACGTCTTTATCTATCCATAACAAACTTTGATTTATGTCTTTGGATAATTTAAAAACACAATTCATCGTACAAATTAGTAGGTAATCACAATCAACTTTTACATATTTTGTTTCTTCTCCTTGATTGAAGATTCATCTCTCTTGCCTACTATCACATGTATACTATAGTTATACATATGCGTAACATACAAAACACCCTCTCCTACTTTCTTCTCTTGTAAACCCAGTTACACATCTTGTTCTATTCGGGTTCAAGAATCAAGTCACCACCATCATATCCTTGTTGCTATGAACTTCCAACACCTACATCTGCCATATACTTCTATTACAACTCAGCTACTTGATTACCAATCCAAAAGAAACCACTTCCCTTGCACCTGCAACTGCAGCTCCTTATGATTCCTAATTCCTATTAAAGCCATAGCAAAACCGCCTCAACATATAACTGTTAAACCTACCACCATCGATCTCCTTTTAACCTGCTGTATAATTTTATTCTTCTGTTTCAAACACTTAAAATGAAAACAAATCAAAAAACCCATTACCATTGATAGCGAGCACAATTCTGTCCGAGAAATGAAACACAATAAACTCACCAAGAAATACTGCTGTTTTCTTATTCAATATCAACAAACAAATTTTCACCCTCTTCTACAACACACCATCGAATTTGTTACACAAATCAAGTCAAATCGATTTACAATTTAAAAAAAAGAAAAGAAAACATAATACTTCAATATTTCATATATGAACCAACAGATCGATTACCTCGTAGTAAAGTCGAATGAATTGATTTACAACTTTCGATGAGCGATGATGAATAATAAAAAATATATAATTATATAAATAAATAAGTAAATAAATGAAAGGAACACCATTTACGGGTTCTGTTCCCTATAGTGATTCGGTGGTGATAATAACCGATGATAATTAGATCGATAAATGATGCAGTACCTGTGGTATTTGATTGTCGATTTCTTCATAATTAAACAAACCCCAATTACTACATCAAACTTCTATTGATTCGATACTGATGAAGATGAGGAATTGACTACTTACTATATATCGATATATGCTGCACGATCGATCGATTTACTAATAAATCAAAGTAACCTTGAGCTATGATTTACCTTGGCATTTGGATACTGCTATTGCTCGATCCAATTTTGAGCCGCCAACTGAGAGAAATACGGAGTACAAATGAAGTGGGTACTGGAGCAATTGGTTAATTTATGTACTGGACTTTCGCTTAATTTATTTCTTGGGCCGAAATACTTTCTTGGGCTTCTATTATTACTTCTGGGCCTCTGGTCGATTAATATGTGGAAGAAGAAATGAGAAACGTCTATACGAATATATATATTTATGGTGTTAATAAATCAAAAAAGGGTCACTGGAACAATTGGTTTAGGTGTTAGCAAATTAGCGAGAGGTCGCGGGTTCGAGTCCGGGCAACGGCGTTATTTGTTTTTTTTAAAAGGCCTTTTTCTTTTGAGGTAGCATTATTAACATTATTATTATTATTATTATTATTATTATTATTATTATTATTATTATTATTATTATTATTATTATTATTATTATTTTTATTATTATTATTATTATTATTATTATTATTATTATTATTATTATTATTATTATTATTATTACTACTACTACTACTATTATTATTATTATTATTATTATTAGTATTAGTATTAGTATTATCATTAAGAATTAATATAAGGATTATCATTATTATTATTAACTTATAACATTTTATTTAATTTTTTTAATAGTATTATCATTATTATTAGTATTATAAATATTTTCATTTTTGTTAACATTATCATTATTATTAAAATCTCATTATTTTTATTATTATTAAAGTTATTATTTTATATATAGTTATTAATAGTTAATATTATAAAAATAATACAACTTAACACTATTAACTTTATTATTATCATGGTTACTATCACTATAATTATTATTATTATTAAAAGTATTTACTATTATTATTCTTATTAAAACATAATACAACATTTTATTTAATATTATTAATTTATCAAATAACTATTAAAACTATACTCAATACATATAACTTAGCAATAATAATATTTTTATATATAAAATTAATATATTTAATTTATTAAGGAAACCTACAAATTTTTAATATAAGAATTCATATCATTAATTATATATAAATTTGTCCGATTGCAATTATACATGTTAATATATATACTTGATATAGGTTCGTGAATCTAAAGCTAACCCTACACTTGTTCAATGTCGTCATATGTATTTTTACTATAAAATACAATAATGTGAGTTTTATTTGCTCCCTTTTTAAATGCTTTTGCAATATATATTTTTGGGACTGAGAATACATGTGCCGTTTTTATAAATGTTTGACGAAATAGACACAAGTACTAAAAACTACATTGTATGGTTGGATTATCTAAATCGAATATGCACCTTTTAGCTTGGTAGCCTAAGAATTAGTGAACAGTACCCCTAATTGATGCGAATCCTAAAGATAGATCTATGGGCCTAACAAACCCCATCCGAGGTACGGATGCTTTAGTACTTCGATTTTTATACAGACGAGAGGATTCTGTTTTGGGGATATTCTATATGCATTATGTTAAGGTCGGTTACCAGGTGTTCACCATATGAATGATTTTACCTTAATGTAGACGAAAGGATTCTGCTTGAGGATTATGTTTATAAAAAGAAAATCTTGTGGTCTATTAAAATTATGGAAATGATTGATTACGATAAACTAATGATCTCACCAATCTTTTGGTTGACACTTTAAAGCATGTTTATTCTCAGGTATGAAAGAAATCTTCCGCTGTACATTAGCTCATTTTAGAGATCTTACTTGGAGTCATTCATGGCATATTTCGAAAGACGTTGCATTCGAGTCATTGAGTTCATCAAGAATATTATTAAGTCAATTATAGTTGGATAGTGGATATTATGAAATGGTATGCATGCCTGTCAATTTTCGATGTAAAGAAAGTTTGTCTTTTAAAAACGAATGCAATATTTGTAAAATGTATCATATATAGGTCAAATACCTCGCGATGTAATCAACTATTGTGAATCGTTTATAATCTATATGAACGGGTCATTTCAGTTGGTATCAGGGCGGTGGTCTTAGCGAACCAGGTCTGCATTAGTATGTCTAACTGATAAGTCGTTAGGATGCATTAGTGAGTCTGGACTTCGACTGTGTCTGCATGTCAAAAGTTTTGCTTATCATTTCGTGTCAAAAATTACCTGCTTATCATTCTTAGGGAATCACTTGCTTATCATTCTTAATCTAGATATATCTTACTGCCTGGATTGCATGAATAGTGTATAGACAAAATTCATATCTTAGCGCATCTGCTACTTCATATCTTAGCGTATCTGTTACTGTAACTTTGCCTGACATATTCTGTAAACTCCTCCGTAATCTACGAAATCTTTTGTTCTATATATATAGATATTCTATGTAATTAGAATACCATCCGATAGCCGAAAATCATTTCATATCGAAAAATCCTTTACTCAATCGTATGAAATGGAGCTCGTCACTAGTTCAAGTTCTTCGGAACCCGACAGCTATTCCGACATGGATGTTCACCTAAGCTCCAGAAGCAACGTCACCAGAATGAATCAGCCAATCAGCCATCCCCAATTCATCTGATGGGTTCGTAGCCTCCTCAATCATTGGAGACAAGAAGAAGGTGATCCCTTACATCCACCACATTGCCCTCTTGGCGAAGAACCTGAAGCACTTACCGGCGAACCTGTCCGAAACACCATTTTCTCTCTCATTTCTAGAGTATCTCATCACGATTATATACTACATCAAATTCTAGATTTTATTTATCCGCTCGTCCGAACCGACAATCACCCCGGTGTAATAGAAGAAGTCAACGAGCTTCGCGCTCGGGTAGTGGCTTTGGAGAATATGGTGCAAATGTTACAAACACCAGCAGCAGCAGCAGCACCAGCAACATAACTAGTACTACCATCATCAACGCCAACAGTACCATTACCACCCCCCAACCACAACCGCGTCGTAAACCTCAACTTTACAATCTGTCCCACGAGCACCAATGTCATACGCCCTGTAGATACCAAGGAATGCCAACAACAACAAACGATGAAGTGTTGATTCATAACTTCATTGGAGAAACACTCTGCGGCTATTATGTAATCTCTAAAGTCTTAGAGATTATCTATTCTAACCCTAACTATAAATCAGATGAGTGAATCGAAATGATAGAAGGAAGAGTAGAAACCCTGACAAGAATGATGCGTGATTTATAAGCTAGACTTGTTTTACCAACAGCATCAACAATAATGTAGCATCACCATCACAGTTAGTGCCGTCAGTGTCATCAGAATCAGCAGCACCTATATGTAACGACCCGGAAATTTCGGACCAAATTTAAACTATAATCTTTATAGAATTCCGACACGATAAGCAAAAATCTATAATGTTGAGTCTAGAAAGTTTGAAATCTCTATATCCGGATAGTCAGATACCCTTTGACCATGCTTGACGATTCACGAACAACTATTTGAAAATAGATAAATATATATGTAGATATATATATGATTATGTATATAAATATTACTTGAAAATTTATAAAGTTATATTAAATTTATTTGTTTAAAAATATATAGTATATTTGTGTTAGTAATTAAACTTGCTATTTTAAAACTATTCATATATAGAAAGAGAATATATTAAAAATAAATAATTTCGAGCATATCTAGTAAACGTCAGTAACACTCGGTTGACGTTTTGAAATTCTTAATATAGATATAGTACATGTTCATGAAAGATTAAAATAAAAGATGGAGTGGAAATTGATTACGAAGATTTTAGGTTTGATAAAAATATTTTTACCTCTTTAAGTTTAGATATTAGTACTCCATACATATAAATTGGAACAGAAAATACATAATTATCGACTCTTTTTGATCAGGTTTCAAACAATTAATGAGTGGAATAATTAAATATATGTAATCTAAAAATTTGGGATTTTTAGGAACACTTTTTATTCCGTAACTGTTTAGCAATGGACACGTTATAGTCGTTCGGAAAAAAAAAAAAAACTGTCGGCAGCATAGTTTTCGATGGATTTCCTGTTTACAATTTTAATCTTCCATGTGAGTAAAGAATTTTTATTTTATTATTATTATTATTAATTAATTATTATTAATGTTTGTGTCTTTTTTTTCACAACCAAAGTTACGGTATAATATATATATATTTATACAACTCATATAATGATCACCATAACCATTCTTCTTATTTGTAAACTACCATTGCCATTTCCACCATTCACAAACCATCCACTGCTATATGAATGATCAATCACCAAACACCCTTGTCACCCTTATTTCCTTTTCATTTACGTTTCGAACAATCTATAGTCGTCTTCTTATTAGAACAAGAACACCCAACAACCCAGTTCTTCATATATTTTTCTCTGATCATGTTACCAATCCATCAACCACCACACTAATTTTATTCGTTTTATTTCATTTCGGGTCTAATATTCCTCTTCCGGCATGAACAAAGATAATTAACCATTATCACACCCACACTTTCTGTCTTGGGTTTTTGCAAATGATACAAACCATCATCACTATCAAGCTATACAAACCTGCTGCTTCTACTTCAAGCTTTCTATTATCTCGAATATCCGTAGCCACCATCAACAACTATCTCACTCCCTCTCTTCTCTTTCTCTACAACTAGTGTTATTTTGCATCTGCTACAATTCCTATGTCTTTCTTATTTTCCCTGCATAGGATCACCAAAACAACACGATCACAGTTCCATTATTAATACTATACCGCTTGTCTCTGCTGCTACGAGGGTGTCTCCTGTTTTCGTTCATCAACCAACACTATATATAGCTCTTATATTTTTTTTTTTCATTAAACATCTTACCACATCCACCAACACCGACAAACACCAAGAACACCCAAGAAAATTTCTGCTGTAGCAGTTTTTCCGTTCAATAATATGGCTGCCGTGCTTTTGCTAAACAGTGACTGAGATGATGTACGAGTGTGATATTAATAATGATAAGGGTGACATGATTATGATAAGGGTGAAATGATTAAAATGAATACATGTGGAAGATGACACACTGATGATGTAATAGATGATGGCATTCGAAAAACTAACAGACCAAACAAACATGTCTACCTTGGTATCGGGCCTTGATTAAATTATTTTGTGTTGTGGGCTGTGTTGATATGCTGTTGGGTCTAAATTCCCATGTTATGAATATGGTTGGGCTTTGATATTGTTGTTGGGCCGAATTAAAACAGAAACAAAAACGGTTTAAATATAGTTCGGGTATCACATATTCAGAAAGAAAACAAACAGTTCAATGGTTAGGTGGCTTTATGTGGAACGAGTGGTCACGGGTTCGAGTCCCGTCTGTGACATAATTTTTTTTTAGATAGCTTATTCTCTAAGGTATACCTTACTACTAATATCACAATTATTATTATTATCATTATTATTGTTAATATGATTAGCATTAATAAGTGTTGTTATTGTTACGAGTTAATACCATTTATTATCACTTTTACAAAAATTATTATTATTATTATTATTATTATTATTATTATTATTATTATTATTATTATTATTATTATTATTATTATTAAAATTATTAACATACAACATTTCTATTATTTTATTTTTAGTAATATCATTATTATTAAAAGTATTATCATTTTTATTATTATCATTATTGTTAATATTATTAGTATTATTATTTTGAGAATCATAATTATAATTATTATCATTATTATAAAAAAATACAATTTTTTTTATTAACATTACTTTATCAAAAAAATTTTTTTAGTTATATAACACTATAGTTAATACATATAACAAAGCTATATTAACATTTTAATTATAAATACTAATTATTTATCTAAAGTATATAACATAAAAATATTTAAATTAGTTAAATATATAATTTACTAAAATAACAATGATATCACTAATAATATGTAAGTTTGTTCGAATACGATTACGTGTATTAATGAATATACAAATAATATAGGTTCGTGAATCCGAGGCCAACCTTATACTTGATCAATGATGTTATATGTATTTTTACTACAAAATACATTAGGTGAGTATATAGTCCCTTTTAACTCTAAATATTTTTGGGCTGAGAATACATGCGCTGTTTTTATAAATGATTAACGTTATGGACACAAGTGATCAAAATAAATTTTTCGTTGAGTTGTACCATTGCATATTCTTTATACTTGGTAGCTAATAGTTACGTGAGGAGCGTAAACGCGAATCCTGTTGATAGATCTATCGGGCCTGACAACCCCAACCGGGCTGGACGACCAGTTTTTAACGGTTACACAGTACTTCGTTTCGTTACTACACTTGGTACGGTGTAGGGTTTATTTAAGAATATGCTGCTGTGATTTAAATGTTAAGTATGGTTACCAAGTGCTCAACGAATTTTCATACACGAGGAGTGCATTATGTATAAACATGAAATCTTGTGGTCCATAGTTATAACGCTGCTAGCATCAAACCTATATATCTCACCAACTTTATGTTGACGCTTTAAAGCATGTTATTCTCAGGTACGAGTTAAGTCTTCCGCTGTGCATTAGCTCATTTTAAGGACATTACTTGGAGTCGATCATCGCAATGGAACCAAATGTTGAAGACTTCGTCTGGATGGATAAGGAAGGGTCTTTACAGGTGGTATCAGAGCGGTGGTCTTAGTGAACCAGGTCTTCCATTAGTGTGTCTAACTGGTAGTCGTTAGGATGCATTAGTGAGTCTGGACTTCGACCGTGTCTACATGTCAAAAGTTTTGCTTATCATTTTAGCCGGAAATCATCTGCTTATCATCCTTAGGAAAATACCTGCTTATCAATCTTGAGTCTAGACACGTCTTATTGCATTTAGTGCATCGATAGTGTATAGACAAAATTCATATCTTAGTGTATCTACTATTGTTACCTTTGGCCGACATCTTTTCAAAGATTCTCCGTAACCTACGGGATTTTGGTATTATATATATACATAAGTAAATTATGTATTGAGAAGTACCAAATCTAACTCCTATAATCTATTCCATACCAAAAATTCATTTCCTCGATTATACAAGATGGATTCCGCATCTAGTTCGAATTCCTCAAATTCCGACAGCTACGCCGATATGGATTTTCATTCGAGCTCCGAAGGCAGCGTCACCGTGATGGATCAACCAATTTCCCATCATCTGTTCTGGATGAATTGGGGATGGGTTCGTAATATACTAAATCACTGGAGACAAGAAGAAGGTGATCCATTCCATCCACCAAATTGTCCTCTTAACGATGAACCTGAAGCACTTATCGGCGAACCTGTTCGAGAAACCATTTTCTCTCTCATTTCTAGAGTATCACGTCACGATTATATACTATCCCATATTTCGAATCTTGTTCATTCGCTCGCTCCAACCTTCAATCATCCCGGTGTACTAGCAGAAGTTAACGAACTTCGCGCTCGCGTGACGGCTTTGGAGAACCTGGTGCGAAGGTTACAAACACCAGCAGCAGCACCAGCAGCATAATCGATACCGCCATCATCAACACCGACAGTATCCTTATCACCCCCAACCACAATCGCATCGTAAACCTCAACATCACAAACTATACCTCGGATATCAACCTCACCCGCCTCAATATTACCATCTGTATTTCTAGTATGATCTTCGTTCTACATATCGTTCTACATCGATTAATTTCGTTCTATGTATTGTTCTACCTCATTTACCTTCGTTCGACATGGCAATTATGTAATCTCTAATATTTTAGAGATCATGTAATCAAGTGCTAACCATAAATCAAATGAGTATAATATCTTATTGACTCATTAAATCCATAATTACATCTGAAGAAAATATATATGCAAGTATATTTTCATAAAGATCGTAATTCTTTCGTACAAACTGTTAATGATGAAAATAGTTTAACGGGTGGGTAGTACCCAAGGAATATTTAAAATTCACATTAACAAGTTACACTGTACATTCTTTGAATCTGATTCAATGGTCATTTACTATCCTACTTACAATCACCGATATACGTATCCGTTCATCACAGAAGAACCATTTTCTTTCCAATTTCATATTGGATTTTTACCTATCCGAATCCAACAAGTGGCATAAAGAAGAAACATTGGACAAATTAAAAATTGTTAGAAACACACGAATTAACTAATTGAAAATCTGTTAAGGATTCCACGCTAACTGTTCCGGCTAACTATTCCCAGCTAACTGATTAACATTTAATTTATCGCAATTTACATTCTCGCAATTTTAATTTCTGCACTGTACATACTGTCGGGACACATGTACAACAATACGTCGGATTAATTCTGAGACAACACGTTGTATAATGGGTCATGATATATATTTATTTATTTTACGCATTTTAAATAACGGGACACGTATGCAAGGTTTCGACTTATCATATTGACCCATCTATATATATATATATATTTTGGAACAACCATAGACACTCTATATGTGAAGGTGGGAGTTGGCTATACAGGGTCGGAGTTGATTCCAAAATATATACATACTTTGAGTTGTGATTGACACTGAGACCGGTACACGGGTCACGATACGTATTAAGTAATTCGAATATTATATATCTAATTTATATATGAATCTATTGAACCATTGGACAATCAGACTATTGGACTGCTAACTTTGGACAAATTGAAATGAGTTAAAATGCTGATTATAACATATGAAAATAAATAATTCTTCAAGTTTGCCACTTGATTCTATTTTAAACCTCATTCGTATCTTGACAATTACAATTCACATTCACAACTTTTCATGATTCATGAAAACACCTCGATCAAGAAGTTGAACCAGCCGCACCTCGTCTACGGAAGAAAGATTTATACATACAGTTATGTAACTGGAAAACTTTCGAAACCGAAGTTATAGTTAAAGCGTATTCGCGTCAAATTCCTTATCATTCATTAGCAAAAACAACCATACGATTCCTTTTCAAAGTAGTCAATTTTGTTACAGCTCCACTTCGACTTCTCAGTAAGACTACTCCTATCATAACCTCGATATTTATACCTTGTCCTTTCGCCGTCATTACCAGAGAACCTTTTATATTTCACAACATCACCAGCAGCAACTCGTTATCTTTTTGGCGAAATCCGCAATCAGTACTTTGAAAATCTCGTAGAAATTCTCCCGTCATACCTACAACGTCTATCCCTAAGAGCTACATATTTCGAATGTGAAGTTTCTGAAAAACACCCTGAACTATGAAGTAGTTCTTGAAATACTGATGAAGCAGCAAAAACCGTAAATGACTTTAACAGTCAAAAGTTTACGATGAAGTAAAGTATGTTGTAAAAGCTCAGAAAAAGAGAAGGGATGAAACTGGAAAACGGATTGAGCAAAGTATGAAGGAGACCGTGGACAAATCATGAAAACTAAACCCGACTTCAAAGGATTCAAATGATTTAATATCTGCTGAAATCGTTAGTAAGAACCCTATTCCTTATCCTAAACCTTTCCAGATGATATTCTTCATCAACATTTTATCTCAGATATTATAAGATATCTTCATATCTTCCGATATACATAATCTCCATATTGTTGGAGATATTTTCACAACTATCCTTATCTGAAATCATTTATCACTCTGTAATATCTGCGTTATAATATAAAAGAAACTGTGTTAGTTTCTAAATTCTAAAACCTTCGAGTTTGAAATAGGAATGTTCTGAAGCAATGTTGGGAACTGATGCATGAATTAGTATAATATAATGAAACTTGATCAACTTCATTATATTACAGTAAGTCATGTTGAGTTTCTAATGGAATGTGATGATTCACAGTACCATCATCATGTGACATGTAACACGACTCTTTCATTCTACTTAATCTCTAAGCATATCACGGAAATATTTCCTTGATATTTCTGTTCTTCCGTAATTCCAACAGTTTGCTAATAAATCGTGCTATATCATTTTCCTTCTGGTTAGAAGATTTCTGTAAATTCCTTGAATTTCGAAAATTCACCGTGACTACGTCAAAAGTTAAATCTCTATCTCACTCTTTTGTGATAGCTTCACTCGTACGCCTCACATGATCGAATTGTTTTATCCATATTAATCAAAAATGATAAAACACTATTTATCATTTATATTCGTCGTGAAAACAATTTTATTGTTAGCCATGATGACCTCACTCAAATTTCGGGGACGAAATTTCTTTAACGGGTGGGTACTGTAACGACCCGGAAATTTCGGACCAAATTTAAACTATAATCTTTATAGAATTCCGACACGATAAGCAAAAATCTATAATGTTGAGTCTAGAAAGTTTGAAATCTCTATATCCGGATAGTCAGATACCCTTTGACCATGCTTGACGATTCACGAACAACTATTTGAAAATAGATAAATATATATGTAGATATATATATGATTATGTATATAAATATTACTTGAAAATTTATAAAGTTATATTAAATTTATTTGTTTAAAAATATATAGTATATTTGTGTTAGTAATTAAACTTGCTATTTTAAAACTATTCATATATAGAAAGAGAATATATTAAAAATAAATAATTTCGAGCATATCTAGTAAACGTCAGTAACACTCGGTTGACGTTTTGAAATTCTTAATATAGATATAGTACATGTTCATGAAAGATTAAAATAAAAGATGGAGTGGAAATTGATTACGAAGATTTTAGGTTTGATAAAAATATTTTTACCTCTTTAAGTTTAGATATTAGTACTCCGTACATATAAATTGGAACAGAAAATACATAATTATCGACTCTTTTTGATCAGGTTTCAAACAATTAATGAGTGGAATAATTAAATATATGTAATCTAAAAATTTGGGATTTTTAGGAACACTTTTTATTCCGTAACTGTTTAGCAATGGACACGTTATAGTCGTTCGGGAAAAAAAAAAACTGTCGGCAGCATAGTTTTCGATGGCTTTCCTGTTTACAATTTTAATCTTCCATGTGAGTAAAGAATTTTTATTTTATTATTATTATTATTAATTAATTATTATTAATGTTTGTGTCTTTTTTTTCACAACCAAAGTTACGGTATAATATATATATATTTATACAACTCATATAATGATCACCATAACCATTCTTCTTATTTGTAAACTACCATTGCCATTTCCACCATTCACAAACCATCCATTGCTATATGAATGATCAATCACCAAACACCCTCGTCACCCTTATTTCCTTTTCATTTACGTTTCGAACAATCTATAGTCGTCTTCTTATTAGAACAAGAACACCCAACAACCCAGTTCTTCATATATTTTTCTCTGATCATGTTACCAATCCATCAACCACCACACTAATTTTATTCGTTTTATTTCATTTCGGGTCTAATATTCCTCTTCTGGCATGAACAAAGATAATTAACCATTATCACACCCACACTTTCTGTCTTGGGTTTTTGCAAACGATACAAACCATCATCACTATCAAGCTATACAAACCTGCTGCTTCTACTTCAAGCTTTTTATTATCTCGAATATCCGTAGCCACCATCAACAACTATCTCACTCCCTCTCTTCTCTTTCTCTACAACTAGTGTTATTTTGCATCTGCTACAATTCCTATGTCTTTCTTATTTTCCCTGCATAGGATCACCAAAACAACACGATCACAGTTCCATTATTAATACTATACCGCTTGTCTCTGCTGCTACGAGGGTGTCTCCTGTTTTCGTTCATCAACCAACACTATATATAGCTCTTATATTTTTTTTTTCATTAAACATCTTACCACATCCACCAACACCGACAAACACCAAGAACACCCAAGAAAATTTCTGCTGTAGCAGTTTTTCCGTTCAATAATATGGCTGCCGTGCTTTTGCTAAACAGTGACTGAGATGATGTACGAGTGTGATATTAATAATGATAAGGGTGACATGATTATGATAAGGGTGAAATGATTAAAATGAATACATGTGGAAGATGACACACTGATGATGTAATAGATGATGGCATTCGAAAAACTAACAGACCAAACAAACATGTCTACCTTGGTATCGGGCCTTGATTAAATTATTTTGTGTTGTGGGCTGTGTTGATATGCTGTTGGGTCTAAATTCCCATGTTATGAATATGGTTGGGCTTTGATATTGTTGTTGGGCCGAATTAAAACAGAAACAAAAACGGTTTAAATATAGTTCGGGTATCACATATTCAGAAAGAAAACAAACAGTTCAATGGTTAGGTGTCTTTATGTGGAACGAGTGGTCACGGGTTCGAGTCCCGTCTGTGACATATTTTTTTTTAGATAGCTTATTCTCTAAGGTATACCTTACTACTAATATCACAATTATTATTATTATCATTATTATTGTTAATATGATTAGCATTAATAAGTGTTGTTATTGTTACGAGTTAATACCATTTATTATCACTTTTACAAAAATTATTATTATTATTATTATTATTATTATTATTATTATTATTATTATTATTATTATTATTATTATTATTATTAAAATTATTAACATACAACATTTCTATTATTTTATTTTTAGTAATATCATTATTATTAAAAGTATTATCATTTTTATTATTATCATTATTGTTAATATTATTAGTATTATTATTTTGAGAATCATAATTATAATTATTATCATTATTATAAAAAATACAATTTTTTTTTATTAACATTACTTTATCAAATAATTTTTTTTAGTTATATAACACTATAGTTAATACATATAACAAAGCTATATTAACATTTTAATTATAAATACTAATTATTTATCTAAAGTATATAACATAAAAATATTTAAATTAGTTAAATATATAATTTACTAAAATAACAATGATATCACTAATATTATGTAAGTTTGTTCGAATACGATTACGTGTATTAATGAATATACAAATAATATAGGTTCGTGAATCCGAGGCCAACCTTATACTTGATCAATGATGTTATATGTATTTTTACTACAAAATACATTAGGTGAGTATATAGTCCCTTTTAACTCTAAATATTTTTGGGCTGAGAATACATGCGCTGTTTTTATAAATGATTTACGTTATGGACACAAGTGATCAAAAATAAATTTTTCGTTGAGTTGTACCATTGCATATTCTTTATACTTGGTAGCTAATAGTTACGTGAGGAGCGTAAACGCGAATCCTGTTGATAGATCTATCGGGCCTGACAACCCCAACCGGGCTGGACGACCAGTTTTTAACGGTTGCACAGTACTTCGTTTCGTTACTACACTTGGTACGGTGTAGGGTTTATTTAAGAATATGCTGCTGTGATTTAAATGTTAAGTATGGTTACCAAGTGCTCAACGAATTTTCATACACGAGGAGTGTATTATGTATAAACATGAAATCTTGTGGTCCATAGTTATAACGCTGCTAGCATCAAACCTATATATCTCACCAACTTTATGTTGACGCTTTAAAGCATGTTATTCTCAGGTACGAGTTAAGTCTTCCGCTGTGCATTAGCTCATTTTAAGGACATTACTTGGAGTCGATCATCGCAATGGAACCAAATGTTGAAGACTTCGTCTGGATGGATAAGGAAGGGTCTTTACACTATAACATCACAAACTCCGTCAGTTCAAGAATCACTGTGGACATCATTACGAATCAATAACGCATATATTGTATCAACGAGTTATGGAGTATTAACTCACTCCCTCTGAAGAACTTATATGTATATTATATATATATATATATATATATATATATATATATATATATATATATATATATATATATATATATATATATATATATATATATATATATATATATATATATATATATATATATATAATTTTGAGATCAAAATAAATCTTTCCATACTAAGCTATTATGTGTGAATCTTAACTACTCGGTTAATTCATATTACTAATATGCAATGAGGTACGTCCTTCGTCCGCAACTTAACCATCGTTAGCTACAATTTCTGTCTCAATTCAATAAATTCCAACTCATAATAAACCAAGTGTATTATTTAAATATATGTTTGATTTTACACTTTCATCATCGATGTACTCGAAACTTTTCAAATAACATCATTCGTACCTGGCGAAGTTCACAAGAATTTCACAAAAATCAGCATCATGTATCAACAAATAACGAAGTATTGATTCATAATATTATTGAAGAAATACTTATGTAATTTCTAAAGTTTTAGGGATTACTCAATTCTAGTTTCAACCATAAATCAAATGAGTTTAATTTAATATTAACTCATTAAATCTATGTTACGTCTAAAGAAAATATACACATATATATTTTCGTAAAGACTGTAATAAAATTCTTTTGTACAAAATATTAATTGTTAAATTTTTTTTTAACGGGTAGGTAATACCCGAGAGATATATAAATTCACAATTAATATGGTACATTCTTCGAATCTGATTCAGCAATCATCAACTATACACACTATTTTCTCAACAATACACATTCTTTTATAAAAATCAAAACAACCATACTCATTCAAATTCAATTACATATGCTGATCTTGAAATCGCAGAATTCAATTTGAAATATAACCAGTATCATCACTCTTAGATTCCTATATCTTTCCAAGTTATACTTTGACTTCAAAACTGTGCTAGAACATCATATGTATATTAATGATTACAATCTGTGTTCAACCCCTCCGAAATTCATGAAGACACTTCAAATAATAAACAATCGAGATGATGATCTAACCACATGTTACCCACAGTTACGTACCTGAAAAACTTATAAAACCAAAGTCATAGTTTAACACGTATCCGTGTCAGACCCTTTGGCATTTATTAGCTAAAATGACTTTTCAATTCCTTTCCAAAGTAGTCAGTTTTGTCACTGCTCCAGCAAGTCAACTTTGACTTTTCAGTTGAAACAGCCTTATTATAACCTTGATATATACGTTGCCCTTTCGCCATCGTTACCGGGGAACCATTTATGTTCCATCACATTAGCAATAAACTTACCAACAACTTCACTGATTTTTGATTTTCCAAAAAATCATTATAATTATCAAAACCCCATCATTTACCTATCTGCATCTTGTAACGAGAATTGCCATACGAATCATTGGGAATTAGCAATCAGTATTTTAAAATTTCGCAGCATGTCGACGCCAACAATTATACATATAACGTCTATCTCCTGGACTTACATACTACGAATGTGAAGTTTCTGAAAAACACCCTAAACTGCGAACTAGTTCTCGAAATTTTGAAAAATGCTGATGAAGCAGCAAGAACTGTAAATAACCTTAACAGTAAAAAGTTTGATGATAAAGAATAGTGGGTTGGCAAAGCCCAGAAAAAGAGAAGGTTTGGAACTGGAAAACGGATTGAGCAAAGTATGAAGGAGGCTGTGGACAAATCACAAGGACGAAATCTACCTTCAAAGAATCCAAATGATTCAGTGTCCGCTGAAATCCTTAACAAATACCTTGCTCCTTGCTCTAAAACCCTTGCAGACAATATTCTTCATCATCCTCTTATCTTAAATATTCTAAGATATCATCGTATCTTCCATTATAAATATCCTCCATATTTCTGAAGATATTTTCATAACCATTCTTATCTGAAATCATTTATCCCCTCGCGTTATCTGTATCACATCATAAAGGAAACTGTTTTAGTTTCTAAATTCTGAAACCTTCGAGTATAAAGTATGAATGTTTTGAAGTAGTGTTGGGAACTGAAGCATGAGTTAGTATAATATAATGACACTTGATCAACGTGATTATATTACAATAAGTTATGCTGAGTTCCTAATGGAACGTGATGATTCAAAGGACATACCGTCATTTTGTGCCATTTTACACGACTCTTACATTCTACATAAACTCGAAACATATCAAGAACAAATCTTCCTGATAGTTCTATCTTTTCTCTTGAAATTTGGTGACTTAACCAATCAAGACCGTGCTATTACAATCTCTCTCTTAGAACATTAGTCATGTTCATTCGAAACTCCATACTTACGAATTCTGAACCATTATTCGCTTGACTTAAAGTCGGGAAGAGGAAAACAAAAGGATGGAACTCCAAAATATAAAGGAAACGAAGGGATTGGATTTATAGTAAAATGTACGATAGAGCAAACGAGACAGATCATCGCATTAAATCAAAGAGGATCCTAATTTCCTTAATTATCGAAGAACCAAATCTTATTTCGAAGATTCGCTATTCCTTGAATTCCGGAGATCAACCGTGACTACGTCACTGGTTAGGACGAACTTGCATGTACTTCATTTCCCTCTTTTGTGATAGCTTCACTCGTACTCTTCACAAAATCAAATGGTTTTATCTATATTACTCAATGATAATAAAACCCTAATCTTCAGCTTGTATGCGTCATGAAAACATACTTAATGTCAGCCATGACCATCCCAATCAAAATTTCGGGACGATATTTCTTTAACGGGTAGGTACTGTGACGACCCGGAAATTTCCGATCAAATTTAAACCTAATCTTATTATGATTCCGACACGATAAGCAAAGTCTATAATGTTAAGTCTCAAAAATTTTGGAACTATGTTCATATAATCAATTACCCTTGACTGTGTCCGACGATTCACGAACAATTATTCGTAAATAAATATGTATATATATATATATATATATATATATATATATATATATATATATATATATATATATATATATATATATATATATATATATATATATATATATATATATATATATATATATGTAAGAATATAAAATAATTTAAAATCTTAAAATATAATTTAAATATTAAAATTAAATATGTAAAATATGATACAAAATAATTAATTATGAATATATAAATATATACATATATATTTATATGATTTACATTAACAATTATTTGCAATATATATAAAATATATTAATAAATGTTATCATATAATATAATATTATATGAATGTAATATTAATATCTGTATTATTAATTAAATTGTAATATGAAATTTGATACAAACAATCTATTACAGTTATTATTGTTATCATTGTTAGCATCATTATTAATATAATTAATAGTAAAGTTATAATTTTAGTTATTATGAATAATATTAGTATTATTATTAAATACCATTATCATTAAGGATTATTGTTATTATTATAATAAATTATCATTTCTATCAGTATTATTTTATCATCTATTATTTATCATTAAAAATAATATCATTATAAGAAGTATTATTAATAGTATTATTGTTGTCATTTTTATTATGATTATTATTATTAAACTTAATAAAAATTTTATTTTTATGAATTATAATATCATTATTATTTATTATTATTATAAATACATTTTTATTGTTATTATTAGCATTATTAATATTATTACCATTATTATTAATTTTATTTATATAATTTTATTGTATTAATATATATTTGTTTATTTATTAGTAAGAGTTGTAAATGATCAGATACATAGAATCAATTTCACGTCTTTATCTATCCGTAACAAACTTTGTTTTATGTCTTTGGATACTTTAAAAACACAATCCATCGTACAAATTATTAGGTAATCACAATCAAGTTTTACATATTTTGTTTCTTCTCCTTGATTGAAGATTGATCTCTCTTGCCCACTATCACATGTATACTATAGTTATACATATGCATAACATACAAAACACCCTCTCCTGCTTTCTTCTCTTGTAAACCAAGTTGCATATCTTGTTCTGTTCGGGTTCAAGAATCATGTCACCACCATCATATCCTTGTTGTTATGAACTTCCAACACCTACATATGCCATATACTTCTATTACAAGTGCATCTATTTCAATCGACCAAAAAAAAAAAAACAACTAAACAAGAATCAGCATCTGCTCCTGGTCCTATTATTTCTGTCCAAAACCCAACTACACTTTCAAAGTTATACTATTCTTCTATTCCGGAACGAAGGTAAACACCACAACACGTCACTTCGTTTTCCGTTTAATCTTTTCTGTTGACTGTTATGCTTCTGAACCTGCAAAACCCATAAGATTTATTAGTATTGCCTATTCTAATTATACAACTCAGCTACTTGATTACCAATCCAAAAGAAACCACTTCCCTTACACCTGCAACTGTAGCTCATTATGATTCCTAATTCCTGTTAAAGCCATAGCAAAACCACCTCAACATATAACTATTAAACCTACCACCATCGATCTCCTTCTAACCTGCTGTATAATTCTATTCTTCTGTTTCAAACACTTAAAATGAAAACAAATCAAAAAACCCATTACCATTGATAGCGAGCACAATTCTGTCCGAGAAATGAAACACAACAAACTCACCAAGAAATACTGCTGTTTTCTTATTCAATATCAACAAATAAATTTTCAACCTCTTCCACAACACACCATCGAATTTGCTACACAAATCAAGTCAAACCTATTTATAATTTAAAAAAAAAGAAAACATAATACTTCAATATTTCATATATGAACCAACAGATCGATTACCTCGCAGTAAAGTCGAATGAATTGATTTACAACTTTCGATGAGCGATGATGAATAATAAAAAATATATAATTATATAAATAAATAAGTAAATAAATGAAAGGAACTCCATTTACGGGTTCTGTTCCCTGTAGTGATTCGGTGGTGATAATAACCGATGATAATTAGATCGATAAATGATGCAGTACTTGTGGTATTTGATTGTCGATTTCTTCATAATTAAACAAACCCTAATTACTACATCAAACTTCTATTGATTCGATACTGATGAAGATGAGGAATCGACTACTTACTATATATCGATATATGCTGCCCGATTGATCGATTTACTAATAAATCAAAGTAACCTTGAGCTATGATTTACCTTGGCGTTTGGATACTGCTATTGCTCGATCCAATTTTGAGCCGCCAACTGAAAGATATACGGAGTACAAATGAACCGGGTACTGGAGCAATTGGTTAATTTATGTACTGGACTTTTGCTTAATTTATTTCTTGGGCCAAAATACTTGCTTGGGCTTCTATAATTACTTCCGGGCCTCTGTTCGATTGATATGTGGAAGAAGAAATGAGAAATGTTTATACGGATATATATATTTATGGTGTTAATAAATCAGAAAAGGGTCACTGGAGCAATTGGTTTAGGTGTTAGCAATTTTGCGAGAGGTCGCGGGTTCGAGTCCGGGCAACGGCGTTATTTGTTTTTTTAAAATGCCTTTTTCTTTTGAGGTAGCATTAATAACATTATTATTATTATTATTATTATTATTATTATTATTATTATTATTATTATTATTATTATTATTATTATTATTATTATTATTATTATTATTATTATTATTATTATTATTATTATTATTATTATTATTATTATTATTAGTATTAGTATTAGTATAATCATTAAGAATTAATATAAGGATTATCATTATTATTATTAACTTATAAAATTTTATTTTATTTTTTTAATAGTATTATCATTATTATTAGTATTATAAATATTTTCATTTTTATTAACATTATCATTATTATTAAAATCTCATTATTTTTTATTATTATTAAAGTTATTATTTTATATATAGTTATTAATAGTTAATATTATAAAAATAATACAACTTAACATTATTAACTTTATTATTATCATGGTTACTATCACTATAATTATTATTATTATTATTAAAAGTATTTAATATTATTATTATTAAAACATAATACAACATTTTATTTAATATTATTAATTTATCAAATAACTATTAAAACTATACTCAATACATATAACTTAGCAATAATAATATTTTTATATATAAAATAATATATTTAATTTATTAAGGAAACCTATAAATTTTTAGTATAAGAATTCATATCACTAATTATATATAAATTTGTCCGATTGTAATTATACATGTTAATATATATACTTGATATAGGTTCGTGAATCTGAAGCCAACCCTACACTTGTTTAATGTCGTCATATGTATTTTTACTATAAAATACAGTAATGTGAGTTTCATTTGCTCCCTTTTTAAATGCTTTTGCAATATATATTTTTGGGACTGAGAATACATGCGCTGTTTTTATAAATGTTTGACAAATTGACACAAGTACTAAAAACTACATTATATGGTTGGATTATCTAAATTGAATATGCCCCTTTTAGCTTGGTAGCCTAAGAATTAGGGAACAGTACCCCTAATTGACGCGAATCCTAAAGATAGATCTATGGGCCTACCAAACCCCATCCGAGGTACGGATGCTTTAGTACTTCGATTTTTATACAGACGAGAGGATTCTGTTATACAGAAGAGAGGATTCTGTTTTGGGGATATTTTATATGCATTATGTTATGGTCGATTACCAGGTGTTCACCATATGAACGATTTTACCTTAATGCAGATAAGAGGATTCTACTTGAGGATTATGTTTATAAAAAGAAAATCTTGTGGTCTATTAAAATTATGGAAATGATTGATTACGATAAACTAATGAACTCACCAACCTTTTAGTTGACACTTTAAAGCATGTTTATTCTCAAGTATGAAAGAAATCTTCTGCTGTGCATTAGCTCATTTTAGAGATCTTACTTGGAGTCATTCATGGCATATTTCGAAAGACGTTGCATTCGAGTCATTGAGTTCATCAAGAATATTATTAAGTCAATTATAGTTGGATAGTGGATATTATGAAATGGTATGCATGCCTGTCAATTTTCGATGTAAAGAAAGTTTGTCTTTTAAAAACGAATGCAATGTTTGTAAAATGTATCATATAGAGGTCAAATACCTCGCGATGTAATCAACTATTGTGAATCGTTTATAATGTATATGAACGGTTCATTTTATCAATCCTATCTACATCAAAAGATATGACGAATCTACACTTACTCATTTCACTCTTTTGTGATAACTTCACTCGTACGCTTCACTTAAGCAATTTGTTTTATCCATATTACTCGCAGATGATGAAATTCTAATTTTCAGCTCGTATGCGTCATGGAAACATACTTATTGTCAGCCATGACCATCCCAATCAAATTTCGGGACGAAATTTCTTTAACGGGTAGGTACTGTGACAACCCAGAAATTTCCGAACAAATTTAAACTTGATCTTTATATGTTTCCGACACGATAAGTAAAGTCTATAATGTTGTGTCTCGAAAATTTTGAAACTATGTTCATATATTCAATTAACCCTTCGACTATCCCAAATGATTCACGAACATATATGTGTATATAGATATGTATATATAATATATATTTATATTAATTGAAAACGTTAACAAAGTGTTAGATATATAATACTTTACATGAACGCATTTGTATCAATTTATGTTTAACATATTTATCGAAGGAATTAAAAGATAATATCAAATGATTGAATTATCAGATACATTTTGATATGATTACGAGTCTCTTTTGTGAGGTCCACTTTTATTTGAGAAATCTTTCCATTTTAACAATATTCGGAAAATGGTAAAGTGTTTTACATGAAAGAACAAAAGTGTCAATTAACGAGAACTAGACAAAAGTTAGTGGGGATTCCTGCTTAACTTTCGATGCGTGCTTTACAATGATTGTCATGTATTTCTTAATAAGATAATCATTTAGTTTTCATATTATTGAAAATGTTTAAGATATAGATGAAACCTTTTAAAGAATGAATTAAATATATACAATAAGTCGGAATGTAAATTGTTAGAACTATATATATAAATAACTTGCATCGTATATTTAAAACATGTTGATATTATATATATATATATATATATATATATATATATATATATATATATATATATATATATATATATATATATACATATATATATATATACATATATATATATATACATATATATATATATATACATATACACACACACACACATATATATATATATACAATTATTTGTAAACAATAATAGCACTCGTTGATTGATTCGATTGATATTTAATTAAATCTGAATGTTCGAGAAATTGAAAAATAGTTGTTATAATAATATGATTACTTTCATTATTATTATTAAAATAAATATTAGTATTAATAATATTATGATATAATTATGAAACTTGATATATATAAATTATTATATTATTAATATTAATATTATTATTAATAATTTTATCATTATCATAATTAATAAAAGTGTTATTTCTATTAAAATTATTATAAGCATTGTTATTTTTATTAAAGATACAACTTATTATTATTATTATCAATAATATTATTATTATTAATATTATTATTAACATTATTTTTAATAATTACTATTATCATTATTATTATTATTGTTTTTATTATTAATATTAATAATATTATTATAATTAAGATATTTATTAATCATTAATATTAAATTATATATATATATATATATATATATATATATATATATATAATAGATAATACGCGTAATAATTCTATCCCTACCTGCTTAATTTATCTTCTTCTTTCTTTTCGTTTTTTTCTTCTGCTCGTGAGGATGTGTTGACACACCCACTCCATATACAGAAATTGATCATCTAGTTATCTATTTTAATCAATCAATTACCACCATCATTATCAATTCCCTACTGTTATTCGAGAAATAAAACAGAAATTCACAAAACAAACACCGTCCCCTGTTCGAATAAGGTGAGAATAAAAAACATAAATTTTGTTTTAATCTTAAAAATTTAAAAATGTAGAAGTGTTCTAAATCATGTCATGAAAGTTTCCTGAAATTCTCAGGTTCCAATTCTTCTTAACAAGTTCTAATTTCGAAGTCAAACATTTTGAAATAAAAAGTCAACACATTGTTCTTCGTGAAATTCAAGTTTGTTATAATGTTTTTGTTTCAATTAACGGTTTAGAAAGATTCTATAAGTGATTGGAAACATATTTTGTGTTATAACTTTATCCTATAACGATCTCAAAATCAAAATCAAAATATTTTTTTTTAAAACTGTCGCGACAACAGATATGGCTGTTTATATATTTTTTTTACTTGATTTCGCTGCTAATTCCCAATCATCACAGACCGTTTATGTTTCAAGTTAAAAATAACTCAAACTTTAAATTAGTTATATCCGAATTTCGTTTGTCCAGTGATTATTCGAATGGGATGAAGAAGGAAAAAGGGGAAACAGAATGACTGGGTTAAATTAATATTTTGTGTGCTTATAATCAGAAAAACAAAACTGGATTGAATGGTTATGGGTGTTAGCGGTGAGCGAGAGGTCTCGGGTTCGAACCCTTCTTGGTGCATTTCTTTTTAAAGAAGCTTAGAAGGTAGTTTTATATTATTATTATTATTATTATTATTATTATTATTATTATTATTATTATTATTATTATTATTATTATTATTATTATTATTATTATTGTTATTATTGTTATTATTATTATTGTTAGTATTGTCATTAATTTAATTATTATTATGATTATTGGTGTTATAATTGTTAGTATTATTAATTAACACTTATCATTATTATTATGATTATAGTAAGTGAATTGTTACTAATGTTATTATTACTATTATTATTATTATTATTACAAAGTATTAATATTTAGGATTATTATTATTTTTATTATTATTATTATTAGTGATATAGTGTGACGATCGCTCCAAATCCATATGGATGAACACGTCATTCATCGATTTCATTGCGAGGTATTTGACCTCTATATGATATGTTTTGTAAACATTGCATTCTTTTGAAAAGGCACACCATAAATGAATATTTAAATCAAAGGTTTTCGACATATGATGATTTCTACATATAGACAATCACCGTAAATAATAGTTTACAATAGTACTTCCGTTGAAAATGCAGTCAAAATAAGATACATGGTGATGATTTGGTGAATGCAACGTTTCCTTGAAAAATATGCCATGTAAGACTCCATGCACATAGCTTGTCTAACATATAAGCAAATAGCGAAAGACTTCTAGGGAACCTGAGAATAAACATGCTAACAAGTGTCAACACAAAGGTTGGTGAGTTCATAGTTTTAGTGTTTCGTATAATCTGTATATAAAAGTGGATCACAAGATTTCAGTTGTTTCATCCAGAAACGTTTATCAAAATATTCTACGAAATTGAGCACCCTGGTAACTAAACTTTAACGTATATATAATAAGTACCCCTGTTTTAACATACATGCAACCAACATGTACTATTCACGCAAACCAACGTGTACTAAACTCAAATAGCATACGTCTGTTTTATAGTTCAGGCTAGGGTTTCTATACCTGGAACAGACGGGGATGTCAAGCCGTATGGATCCATATACAACTACTCGCGCCCACCAGTTCTTATAACCAGCAGTTACTAGTTACCAAAGCTAAGGGATTTTTGGTTCAAACTCGGTGTAGAATTTAGTATGTGCTTGTATCTATTGGGTTTAAAATAAAGTGAATGTATTCTCAGCCCAAAATATAGATTGCAAAAGCAATTAAAAAGGGAGCAAATGAAACTCACCTTAGCAGCATATAAAGTCGTTCACCAAAATGTGACCGAAACTCGAATTACCAAATAACCGTAGATCTCAACCTAGAGAACATATGTTGGTCAATAAATGTCTATCAAGCTAGGTCTGGTCATAGTGTATCACAATCCTAATGCTCGAGATCGACATACAAAATTTATCCAAAGTCGTTTCAAAAAGTCAATTTTGACAATAGTTCAACAAAACGAGATGTGCCTTATATTATGATTCATTTACTCGGTTGGTAATATTCAAAAATCCAATTTATCAATCTTACAAACAAGTTGTTTAAATATTAATTGCAGATTCATAAGCAATTCCAATTAACGTCAATTGTAATTCAGTTGATCATATCTTTTAATCCGTTCATCGAAACTATTTGATATCTAAATGAAAAGTTATTGATTTTTCGCCAGCTTTCCAAAAACATGTATATCATATACCTTTTACCAGTAATATATGTATTTAATTCGTGATTCATTATAAACTGTTTAGCGACGAAATTTAGCATACAAGTATGTATAAATATATATACTCGAGCACTAGACATGGATACACAATTATTATATAAAAGATAAAATATGAGTGCTTACGTATCAATATTGAGATTCAATATTGCAGGAAAGTACGTAGACGCAACAGAGATGATAAACACTAGGTTTGATTTGTCAATAATACCCACGTACATTACCCATAACTTCCATAGCTATAACCCATAATTTCCCTAGCTCTATCCCGCTTGAAAACCCATTTTTGAAAGTGACATGCTCATGACCTCGTCGTAGTATTTTATGTATAATACTAATTAATAATATTACTACTAATAATATTAAGATTAATAATAATATTAATCTTAATAATAATAATAATAATAATAATAATAATAATAATAATAATAATAATAATAATAATAATAATAATAAATATAAATATAATAGAGAAAGAGATCGAGATAGATGGATAATTGAATCAGAAAAATTGAAAGGTTCGATATTTAAAGGACCTGGCTCACCTAACCTGCCCATGCGATCGCATGGCCTTCAGTTCCAGCTCACAAACCCTTTTGTCCTACGCTTGTCGACATATTTTTATATTAATATAATATATATAATATATTTAATTTATATAATTAATTATATATTATATTATATTCATGTGTACAGTTGATTTGTAATTTTTGTTCCGATGACTCGTACGTTATCACCCGACTCATGTCCCGATTCCGGTTTCTCAAACGCATTTTCGTACGCTTAGAAAATTAGCACTTTACGTTTCGTGACTCGTACCTTTGTCAATAATTAGACTTAATCATTGATAAACTATGTCACTCGAAGTGTAGCTTTAATCAATTAAGTGTTTTGGTTATTTGCTTCTATAAATCATCATCTCATAGTATATACATATACATATATACTTTTTCATTTTGAAATAGTGTTTACTGTAGCAAATAGTGACTTTCGAAAACACTGTAGCTTTTCGGGTACTGTAGCAATTCAAAAATACTGTAGCAAATTAGTGTTTTACTGGTTCATCTTAAATGTTTTAGTTAACTTATCTAAATATCAATCGAATCAATAATCGAATGTTACTATCGTTTACTAAATAACTTGAAATCATATATATATATATATATATATATATATATATATATATATATATATATATATATATATATATTGTTCGTGAATCTTCGAGAACAGTCAAAGAATAATTGATTACATGAATATAGTTCCAAAACTTTCGTGACTTAACATTACAAACTTTGCTTATCGTGTCGGAAACGTTATAGATTAAGTTTAAATTTGGTCAGAAATTTCCGGGTCATCACAGTACCTACCCGTTAAAGAAATTTCGTCCCGAAATTTGAGTGAGGTCGTCATGGCTAATAATAAAAATGTTTTCATGATGAATATGAGTTGATAAATAGAATTTTATCACAGTTGAATAATATGGACAAAACAATCCGATTACTCGAAGCGTATGAGGGAAGTTATCGTAATAGAGTGAAATGAAGAATAGAGATTCATTTTAACTCTTGACATAGTAACGATTGATTTTCAGAATTTAAGGAATAGAAAATCTTCATAATCTAAATAAGATTTGATTCTTCGGTAATTGCGGAAATTAGGATTTCCTTTGATTAAGTGCGTAATCTGCCTCGATTGCTACGTCTGATATTTCGCTATAAATTAACCACTTCCGTTTCATTATTTTCACCACTCCTACATCTTCTTCCTTATTTCATACTTTCAAAAGATTGTGAAATGCTTCATCCAGTTCTGATTCTTGATAAACTCCTAACTTTCATATCTATCATTCTTCTTTTTCATCTACCACCAGAGAAAGTTATTTTCTTCTACCATTACCTTGGGGTTATAGTATTTTTCATTCTCCCCTGTCTTTATATTGCTATACGCATTGATATATACGGTTTGTAATTTCGGGTTTGTTATCGGGTTTGTATTCTCCTTTATATTTCGGAGCTTCATGCTTTCGTTTTCTCTTTCCGACTTCAAGTTAAGCGAGTAATGGTCCAGAATTTGTAGGTATGGATCTTGAAATGAACATAGTTAATGTTCTAAGAAAGAAATTGTAATGGCACGATCTTGATTTTTCAAATTACCAGAATATCTGGAAAAGACCGAATCATCAAGAAATATATTTTCTTGATATATTTAGAGAGTATATAGAATGAAAGAGTTATGTAACATGGTTCATGATGAGGGTATGATCTATGAACGTTTATCACATTCCATTAGAAACTCAACATGACTTACTGTAATATAATCACGTTGATCAAGTGTCATTAAATTATACTAACTCATGCTTCAATTCCCAACATTACTCCAAAGCATACATTTTTCGAATTTTTCAGATTTTAAAAACTAAAATAGTTTCTTTTATGATGTAACACAGATAGCGCGAAGAGATGAATGATTTCAGATAAGAATAGTTATGAAAATATCTTCAGAAATATGGAGGATATTTATAATGGAAGATGCGGTGATATCTTAGAATATTTAAGATAAGATGATGATGAAGAATATTGTCCGCAAAGGTTTTAGAGTAAGGAGCAAGGTATTTGCTAAGGATTTCAGCAGACACTAAATCATTTATATTTTTTGAAGGTAGATTTCGTCTTTGTGATTTGTCCACAGCCTCCTTCATGGTCTGCTCAATCCGTTTTCCAGTTCCAAACCTTCTCTTTTCTCATCTTTACCACCATACTATTCTTTATCATCAAACTTTTGACTGTTAAGGTCGTTTACAGTTTTTGCTGCTTCATCAGCATTTTTCCAAAATTCGGAGAACTAGTTTCGTAGTTTGGGGTGTTTTTCAGAAACTTCACATTCGAAGTATATAAATCTAGAAGATAGACATTATATGTATATATATAACTGTTGGCGTAGAATTGCTGCGAAATTCGAAATACTGATTGCTAATTCCTGGTAGTTGGTATGGCAATTATTGTTACAAGATGTAGGTGAGTACATGATGGGGTTTCAATGAGTATAATGATTTTTCAAAAGGTCACAGATCAATGAAGTTGTTGGTAAATTTACTGCTAATGTGGTGGAACATGAAAGGTTCCCAGTAACAAGAACGTATATGTCAAGGTTATAATAAGGTTAATTTGAAAAGTCGAAGTTGACTGGTTAAAAGTGTGGTAAAACTAGATACTTTTAAAAGGGATTGCAAGATTATTTTCGGTAATAACAATGCTAAAGGATCTTTCACATTTTTGAAGTCAAAGTATAGCTTTGAAAGATGTAGAGATCTAAGAATGATGTCACCAGTTAATCTTGACTTGGATTCTGATCCGTCAATATCAGAATATGTAATTGAATTTGTATGGAAACGATTGTATATCGCTGTGAGCATAGTTAATAATTTTTGAATCAAAGTTGAAGAATGTACAGTATAACATATTAATTGTGAACTTATATATTTCCCGGGAATTACCTACCCGGTAAAGATTTCACAAGTAATATTTTGTACAAAAGAATTTTCATTACAGTCCTTATGAAAATATATGTATGTATATTTCTTCAGATGTAATACGGATTTAATGAGTTAATATCATATTAAGCTCATTTGATTTTCGGCTTGACTTAGAAATGATTAATCTCTAAAACATTAAAGATTACATAATCTTTGCGGAGTTTTTCACTAATGAAATCAATACTTCATTATTTATTCTTATTGATATTCCTCGATGAAGGATGTTGGTGCTCGTGGAATTTTTGTGAACCTTACAAGGCACAGATGATGTTTTCTGGAGAGTTTCGAGTATATCGAAATTGAAAATGTAAAATCAATTATGTAATTGATTAATTCACTTGGTTTATTATGAAATGGAATTCGTTGGGTTGAAACAGAGATTGTAGTTAATAATGGTTAAGTTATTAAGGAAGGATGTACATCATTGCATATTAGTAATATGAACTAACCGAGTGTACCAGTTAAGATTCACACGTAATAGCTTAGTACGAAAAGATTTATTTTGATTTCAAAATTCATATATATTAAATATGCATAAAATTTCTTCAGGGAAAATGAGTTAATACTTCATCGGTTATTGTTGCTGGTATTTCTTGGTAACTACGGTGCGTATGACATTGATGCTCGTGGAACAGATTGTGAAGTTGAGGTTTACGATGCGGATATTGTTGGAGGTGGTAATGGTACTGTTAGTGTCGTTGTCGGTGGTACTGTTGATGCTGGTGATGCTGCTGGTGCTTGTAACCTTTGCACCATATTCTCCAAAGCCACTACCCGAGCGCGAAGCTCGTTGACTTCTTCTACTACACCGGGATGATTGGTGGTTCGGACAAGCGGATGAATAAGATCCAGAATTTGAGATAGTATATTATCGTGACGAGATACTCTGGAAATGAGAGAGAAAATGGTGTCTCGAACAGGTTCGCCGGTAAGTGCTTCAGGTTCTTCGCCAAGAGGGCAATGTGGTGGATGGAAGGGATCACCTTCTTCTTGTCTCCAATGATTAAATAGACTACGAATCCATCCCCAATTCATCCAGAATAGATGATGGCTAATTGGTTGATCCATTCCGGTTACACTGTCTTCGGAATTCAAGTGAATATCCATATCGAAATAGCTGTCGGAGTTTAAGGAATTTGAACTAGATACGGGATCCATCTTGTATAATTAGGGAGATGATTTTTGATATGAATTAGATTATAGAATTTAGTTTGGTATTCTTCAATACATAATTTATATATGTATATATAATACCAAATTCCATAAATCACGGAGAAATTTTCGGAAGATGTCAGGAAAAGTTTACAGTAACAGATACGCTAAGATATGAATATTTATCTATACACTATTTATGCAATAAATGCAGAAAAACGTGTATAGACTTAAGAATGATAAGCAGATAATTTTCGACAAAAATGATAAGCAAAACTTTTAACATGCAGACACGGTCGAAGTCCAGACTTACTAATGCATCCTAACAACTATCAGTTAGACACACTTATGCAAGACCTGGTTCGCTAGGACCAACACTCTGATACCAACTGTGATGATCGCTCCAAATCCATATGGATGAACACGTCATTCATCGATTTCATTGCGAGGTATTTGACCTCTATATGATACGTTTTGTAAACAT